>NC_092878.1:22033801-22192063 GCF_028372415.1 Notamacropus eugenii
TAGCTTTTTTAAAAAAATCAATAGGGAAGAAAATAATGACCTAATTTATAATAGAAATAACATTTTGTGGGTTTTGAACATCAGTGATTCTATGGCCTTTTATATATGGAGTGGACTGTTTATTTGATGGTGTTCTGGCAAACTTCCACCATATTTCTAAAATTAAAAAAGGGATGGAAAACAATCAACATTTAGAGGAACTGAAACCATGGCAATGTGTTTTGGATTAATTTACAAATATGTGTATATATTTAAGGCTAAACTATGGAACCAGAAAATTCTTACAACTTAGTCTATCATACGCATTCTTACACTTTATTAGAACAGACATCATATTGAAATAATAAACATGGGAGGCCCTCACTTCTTCTTTGATCAGTTTTACTAAATGTCTGACTGGCTCAAATTTAAAATAAACATTGGTATGTTTGCACTTGAAAACTGAAAGGAGACCATGAGTAATAATTTGTTGTCAGTTTCCATATTCTTGGACTAAATCTATAGTTTAATCTGTACACCATTGGGTGCCAACCCTCTCTGGTCCAGTGGTTCAGAGGTGGCTCAACTTTCCCTTAAGAATACGTATGGTAACATAATAAGAATGGTGATGATTCCCTTTATCAAGAGAGAACTGGAATGAAAGGAGAAATAGGTCAAAGCTTTTCATATGAAAAGTTTAAAGGCAGAGTAGCAAAGATAGTACAGCTTTGGCAGACTAATCAGAATGGGAGACATATTACATGGATTTTCTTAGTATGACTCTCAAAGAAAAGTTTTAAAGATTTAATAGAATATACATGCTGCATATTTAGAAGGTATTTTTCCTTTCCAATACTATGTTTTTTAAGGGAGTTGGTTAGAGAACACTATTTAAAAGATTTATAGTTGAATTTTTTAAGGTGTTAAGAAACTCAGGGACAAGATGGTTGCTCATTGATTGAGGAATGTCTAAAGAAATTGTGATATATGAATGTCAAGAAATATTGTTGCACAAGAAGAAATGGTGGACATGAAGAAGTCAGAGAAACTTGGAAAGACCTTATATGAACTGATGCAGAGTGAAGTAAGCTGAGCCAGAATAATACGCACAATGTTCATCATTACGTACAGGAAAACAACACTAAAAGACATCAAAACTCAGATAAAAGCATTGCATATTGTCAGAATCTGACTTTAGTAGACCGATAATGGACATGACTCCTTTCTTTTGGTGGAGTGTTGGTAGACTACAAGTACGGAATGATGCCTATGCTTTCAGATACGGTCAATGGGTCAGTTTCTTCGCTTTAGCTTTGGTTCCTTGTTCCTTGTTAAAAAGAAAGGGTTCTTTGGGGGAAGATGGTGGAGAAAAGTACTAAAAAATGACAGTGGTGAATAAAAAAAAGCATCAATAAAATGTTGGAAAGAAAGTAGATGATTAACTTTTGTCAAGGTAGTAACTTCTTTGTAATGCTTTTTTCTTTGGGTATTTATGTGCACTTTTTTGTATACTGAATCTTCACTACAATGCCCACAAATTCCACGCAGTGGAAGTGCTTTGTGAATGGAGATACTCTTTAGCAATTTTTTTTTGGTGATCTAGTAATTAGCCCTTTTTGGATGGTGTCCAAGCAGACCCACAATGTTCTGACAATGTTCTGAGTTCTGCTCTATAGTGAATAGTCATGTCAGCGTTACAATGCATTCACTCCATTTTGCATATTAGAAGAACATCATACATTTGAGGATAGTTAATTAAAATAAACTGGTTTTCATCACTGATCAGCTTCTGTTGAGAGGCAGTGTTGGAAGGATGTTGGGTCTGGAGTCAGGAGACCTGGAATCAATTCCTGGATTTGATATCTGTGTCACAATAATTGCTTTGCCCCTAAGGAAGAAGCATAGCCCTGGAGAGAGCATCCAACTTATTGGAACCAGGATGGTTAGAGTTTAAGGCTTAAACTTTATAGTATATGAGCTTTTTTTTCTTTTCTTTCTTTCTTTTTTTTAGAATTGAGGTTATAGAGCCAGTTGTTGAGAAGCTTTGGGAACAGGGGTGAGGGGCAGCATATAACTATCTCCAAGTAACTGAAGGATTATCACTTGGAATCAGGATTAGCCTTGCTCTGCTTGACCCTAGTGGGCATAACCTCAGAGCAAAGTTGCAAGAAGACAAATTCAGGTTTGACATAATGAAAAATACTTCCAACAGTTAGGGCTATCCCAAAGTGGAATGTACTGCCTGAGGAGGTAATAGATTCTTACTCACTGGAAGCTTTAAGCAAAGGCTGGATAACTATTTGTAGGGTGTGTAGTAGAAGGAATTTTTTTAATCAGATGTGAGTTAAACTAGATGACTGTTAAGGTGCCTTCTAGCTCTGAAGTCCTCTGATACTTTATTTAACTCAAGGAAGAAAGAAAAGGAGCTTGGCTAAACTATAAAGCCTTGGCTATAACTCTGCTAGACATGGGAACAGGTAGCTTACTGGATCAGAAGATCAGAGATTTAAAGTTAGATCTGCAAGCGATTGTAGATGCCATCAAATCCAACCAACTCATTTTCACAAACAAAGGAACTGAGGCATAAAAGAATGAGAGATATGAATACTAGATGATCGTAGCTTCTATTTCTCATTTTAAATTGCAGAAAAGCATCCTGTTGGAGACCACCAAGCCTCCCTTATGGACAAATGCGATGTGCTTACATACTGCTACTCAACTGGTTGGGTCTGGGTCAAAGAGATATAGCATCATAGGTTTTAGAGCTGTGAAGGATCCAAGCATTCATCTAATCCAATCCCGAAATTGTACAAATGAGGACACCAAGACCCACGGAGATCCAGTAACTTGCCCAAGGTTGCAGAGGCAGCAAAAATCAGAGCTGGAATTCAAACCCAGACCCTGTGATTCCAAATTCAGTGTTTTTCCCACTGTACCACAAGATAAGAAATCAAACCAGAATCACCACTTTGTGCTACTTTCTGTTAGTCATATCAATATAGATAATAGTAGTGGTAGTCGTAGCAATGGTAGTAGTGGCTAATAGGAATAAGTACTTAAAAGTTTGAAAAGTGTTTTATATATAATATTTCATTTGATGAGCTCAGTTTTGCATGAATCAATAATTTTACTTTATCATTGTAAGCATAAACTTATAAACACAGATTAATCTATACAAATTTAGAAAATAATAGGTGGCAGTGGATAGAGCGCTGGGCCTGGAGTCAGGAGGACCTGAATTCAAATCCAGCCTCAGACTCGGAACAGCTATGTGGCCCCAGGCAAGTTACTTCACCCTCTTTTCCTCAGTTTTCTCATCTGTGCAACAGACTGGAGCAAGAAATGGCAAATCACTCCGCTATCTCTGCCAAGAAAGCCCTAAATGGGGTCACGAAGAGTCAGATATGGCTGGAGCTTCTGAACAACAGATTGATTTTAGAGTTGGGGTGCTTTACCTGAGGTCCGTAAACTTTTAAAGTATGTTTTGGTATTTATCTTTCCACTGAATCCTTTGTAATCATATTTATTTTGTGCATTTAAAGACACTGCTATGAGAAGGTTTCCATAGGCTTCACTAGACTACCTGAGAGGCCCATGGTTAACACAAAACAACTTAAGAACCTCTGATAGAGATGAACTTTTTCTAGAGGTGTTAGAATAGCCCATGCCAAGGGAAGGAAGGCGAAGGATGAATGCAGTCAGTATTCAAATGAGAGTGATAACAAAACACAAATTTCCTTTTTACTGACATTCAGAACTGCAGTGTACCATGTGGAATTGAACAGTTTCTCCTCCTCCTCTCCCTTCCCATATTTCCCAAGTGAGGAAACTACTCTTGTGAAAATGAGGAAGTTCTAACTTATAGGAAATAGTGCATGATGAATTATATCATTAGGAATTTTCTCCTTCCCTCCTCTCTCTGCTCATCCCCTGAGAATTGCTGATCACTGATGAAAACAGCAACATATTGCTTTCGTCCCAATCCATAATTCTGGCCAAACACAGCAAAAATTTCTGAAGTAAAGGATTTTTAAAACTGGTTTCCCATGAGAATAGTACTCAAGAGATCTCAGAAATCACATGACTGAGAGGAGGCAGTGGCATACAGTGGAAAAGTACTGGAATCTGAGTCAGAGGACCTGGGATCAAATCCTACTTTGATCACTTGCTTCTGAGTGGGCAAATTCACTAACCAAAGGGAGAAGATAGGACTAATTGATTTCTAAGGTCCCTGCCAGTTCTAAATCTATACATGAATACTTTTTCATAGGATTTAAAACTGAAAGCGACCTTACAATTCAACCATTTCCAATTTTCTTGTTTTGCACATGAAAAACTGAGGCACAGAGAGAGCAATTGACTTGACCAGAATCAGACAATTAGTAAGTGGTAGAATGGGAATATGCACCCACATCCTCTGACTGCTGGGTGAAGCAGTAGATAAAGTTCAGGACCAAGAATCAGCAAAATGAGTTCTGAGTTCAAATATGGCCTTAGACTTGCTAGCTGTGTGACCCTGGGCAAGTTACTTAATCCTGTTTGCCTCAGTTTCCTCATCTGTAAAATGATCTGGAGAAGGAAATGGCAAATCACTCCAGTATCTTTACCAAGAAAACCCTAAATGGGATCATGAAGAGTCAGACGTGACTGAAACTATCAAATGGCAACAGCCTCTGATTCTAAATTCGTCTCTCTTTCTACCATAGTGACATAAGAGTCTAAAGTAAATAATCCATTCCCACATGGCATAGTAGATGGAGAATCAGCTAGGGATACCTGGGATCAATTTCTTCCTCTAACACATACTAGCTTTGTTACATGGGCAAGTCATCCAAATATCTCAGTTCTCTGGACAACATTCTAAGACCATCTGTTTTACGCTGTATGTTACTACATCAGTAAAGGAATTTTCTTTATCTGGGAATTCCCTATACAAATTAACTCAGATCTAGTCTCTATACCTAGCCTTACCCTCTATAATAAATACAGACTAGTAGAAACTTTGGATCTAAACAAGATTGGATCTGGATCTAAAAACGATTAGAAGAGAATACTTGAATAATGTTTCCTAAATGGTAATCTAAGATAGCTAAAGTTTCAGGATAATTTTCATGCCAAACTCAAGTTCTCTAGGGAAATTAGAACAGGTTTACTGAGCAAAGGTGGTTTCCTGTTAACACTACCCAACGAAGAGGAATCTATTCCTAAGTCCTTCCTGGAGGACATATTTCTGAGTTGGGATTTTATATATAATAGAATAGCTGTCTTGATTTGTTAGGCAGACAGAGTGCTAAACTCAGACTGTGGAAGACCTAATTTCAAAACTTTCCTTAGGAACTTATTACCTGTGTGAACCTAGGCAATTCATTTACCTTCTCTCAGCCTCAGTTTCCTAATCTGTAAAATGGGGATAATAATAGCACTGACCTCCCAGAGTTATAGTATCAAATAAGGTAACGTATGAAAAGCATGTTACAAAATTCAAAGAGCTGTATAAATGTAAGCTATTATTGTCTATCAAAAGTCAGCCCTTAAAATACTTTTTTTCCAATCATCTGTATGACCCTGAACAAGTCCTTTACAATCTCTGGACCTCAGTTTCCCATCTATAAACTAAAGGGGTTGAACTAGGTTCCTTTCAGTCCTACCTCCATGATCCTATGGTTCTGCCAATATACTTTAAACTCAGAAGTGCCACCTGTAGGAAGTTCATCTAAGAAATTCTCTAAGCATCAAAATATTTGAACACAATCTGAGCAACTGACTGAAATATTCATTGTTCACCCAGATATTTGATATCATAAAGGCACATTTTAGATTTAAATGAAGAATGAAATTTTTGTAATGTCAAATGTATATTGGTTGGGAAAATGGAAATGTAATCTTTTAGGTAATTTATCTCCACTGAAAATCACATGGAAATGAATTGTTTCAACAATAATAATCACATTCCTTTTATTTCCCCTTCAGACTAGGTTTGAAGGATTATAATGATAGCTAGATTTTAGAGATTATCACATCTGGTTAATACCTTGGGCCATAGTGAGGAGGCATAGTTAAGGAGAGCAAGGAGAAAAGCTTAATGCCTTCTGCAGAAATGCCACAGGCAGCTAGAATAAGCCTGGTGGATTACGAACGTGAATTTTTAAACACTGGTTTGGTGTGCTGCTGTATTACCAAGGCAAGAATAAAAAAGCAAAACTGAAGAGGAATTTCTGGAAAGCAAAGTTAAAGACAGAAACAAAGACAAAAAAAAACCAGAACAAAACATGGGGAGCAAGAAGGGGTGTTTTTTATAGCGATGAGGAGAAAAGTTGCTTCTGGATGAATATTCTAATGTGACAGGCACAATTTCCAGAGATAGTAATGATGAAGTTAGGTGATCTGAATTGTGTTATGTTGGAATACTGTTAACACTCCTCCTACCTCCTCATTCCCTGAAAGGCATTTGAAGAAAAGCTTTGCACACAAAGGTCAGAATTTTGATAGCGAAAAAATGTTATTCTGTTAGCAGTCAAGCTTTAAAGCATGGGGTCTGCAAACCTAAAAAAAAATAACCATTTCAATATATGTTTACTTTGTAATCCCATGTATTTTATTTTATGTATTTGACTGCCAAAGGCATCCATGATACACAAAAAGGTTAAGAATTACTGCTGTACAGAAAAGCTCCACTAACCGGCATACTTTTTTTTTGAAAAGAAAAAAGTTGAAATTTGAAGAACTAGAGAAAGTTATTTTAGGATGAGTAAAATGGGCAGCTTGAAGGTACAATTATTAAAAGGCCTGGCCTGAACTCAGGAAGCCTCATCTTTTTGAGTTCAAATCTGGCCTGAGGTACTTACTATCTGTATAACCCTGGGCAAGTCACTTAACCCTGTTCACCTCAGTTCCTCAACTGTAAAATGAGCTGGAGAAGGAAAGGGCAAACCATTCCAATACTGTTGGCAAGAAAGCCGCATACGGAGTCCCAAAGCATTGGATACTATGGAACAACAACCAGGATGCCTATACAAACAGACTGATCATGCATATTATATCACCTGCATGGCTGGTGTCTAATCTTGGTAGATGAACCACATCATAAATAAGGGCCTTACTCATTTAACAAACATTTCAGATTTTTATATTATCAACAAATTAATATATATTTTAATAGAAACTCAGTTCTAAACTCAGTCTTTCCTCTTAAAGAACTCACTTTGGTGTTTATTTCACACAATGAATATGTCTCTCGATTGGCTCCAAAGTACATTTGGGTCAGTTAGGTTTTTTTTTTTAATTGAAATAAATTAAAGACATCCTTCATTATTAAAATCCACATTAATAGAGTGATTCTTTTCATTGTTGTTCAGTAGTTTCAGTAGTGTCCAACTCTCCATGACCCCATTTGGGGTGGTTTGCCATTTCCTTCTCCAGCTCATTTTATAGGTGAAAAAGCTGAAGCAAGCAGGGTTAAGTGACTTGCCCAGGGTCACATTTGAACTCTGGAAGACTCCAGACCTGGTGCTTTGATTCTAGGTCTTCCCATATCTCATTCTTTAAAACACTACTGTTTTTTTTAATGGTTATGACATTCTTAGAACCTAGATGTAATTTAATTTAGGGAGAATATAAAGGACTTTAAAAGACTTTATATATTTAGGGAGAATTTAGGGAGAATATAAAGGACTTTAAAAATTGTATAGTGGACAGACGGCTAACCTTGGAGTAATGAAGACCCAAGTTCAATTCCTTCCTCTGACATATGATGGCTGTATGATCCTGGACAGGTCACAAGATCTCAGTGCTCTAAAAGACTATAAACTGTAGAGAAGGAGCTCTTTCCTGGAAACTCCCTCAAACAATGAAATCAAAGATCTAGTTCCTGTCCCTGTTCCCTATGATGGTGAAACACCAATAAGAACAGTAACAAATTTTTGAGGAAGTATAAGGTGTCCCAAAACACTGCGTGTCCTTGACACTTAAAATATTTTGCTTAATTATTTGAACCCCTTACATTCTCTAGGAAAGCAAGCTGGAATTGTGAATCATGAATAACTAGGTAAAGAAGCAGACCAATAAATGTCCAAAAAAGCTGGAACTACTAAATTATTATTTAGAGGACCATAAATCTAGACTGGAAGGAAACCATAAAGGCCATCTGATCCAATCTCCTCATTTTACAGGTGAGGAAACTGAGACCAATGTATGATCACAAATGGAATTTCAGGGGTGGAATGGGAACCCTGGAATTCTAGCCAGTGTTCTTCCCACTGTAATACACAGCCTCTCCTGGTGCTCCCTTGAGAATAGCATGTATAATTTGATGCAAAATAGGTATCTGATATGGAATGATTTTTTTTCAAAATAATAATTTGGTATTTTATAGTTTACAAATTCTTTCTTATACTTTACCTAATTTGATACTTGTGAGCTCAAGAAGGAAGTACAGCTTTATTATCACATGTCTATAGCCAGATATGGGTGTATATATTTGCTTCTGGATAATACCCTGCATAATTGCCCCTCTCTCAAAAGACAGACTAAAATTTATGAATTAAATTGTGAATCAAAAAACCAATTGTACATTCTAACTATAATGATTATCTATTGATTCACTGATTTTCTTCTAGGTGCATACCAGTCTTTTCCCTAAGCTAATCTACTACCAGTTGTCAGTAAGAGAGACAATAGAAAATTTGACTTTTTGGATGCCAGAACGCCATTGCTGTAAAAACACACTCTGAAAATTATTAGACCATACTTTGTATATAATATAGATGTGTATATGCATATACACACATGTATATATTTATAAACACACACACACACATATATATACACATCTGTGTGTGTGTATAATTATGGATGTAAAGAAGGAGATAAAAACACTAATACCATACCATACTTCTCTCTGGCATAAATAATACCTTCATATTTCTAAGATTGGGCATGGATAATGAGAATTAGGAGAAGGGAGGAATGGTAGATGTTGAGAAACTCTAAGTACACCAAAAAGGTATGCATCAAACAGCAATCATCACCTCAAATTTGAGTCCAAAATAGAGCAGAAAATGAATCTCCAAAAGAGATCGTGGTAACAACACATAGCTAGGATATGAGAAATCAAGAAAATCTGAACTTAGATTACAAATACTAAAGATCCACCAAATTTAAACACACACACACACACACACACACACACATTCACATATAAGCATGCAAATATCCAAGAAATATAACTCAGTTTTAAAGAATTCTTTCTCCTTTCTCTGATATTTTCCCCAGAACATCTTTTTATTGTACAATCTTATCCTAGAGTGGGGAAAATCCCAGAAATGTCTTCAAGATCACACAGAATTTTGACAATAAAAGTGGATAAGAAATGAAACCTAGATAGAAAATTTGAGGGTGTTAAAATATTCGTAGAATATTAGTTTAGCCACAAAGTTGATCATACCTATTCTAAAAATTGTTTTGTTGAAAATATGAGCAAGGCAAGGGAAAATTTGCCTGGGAAGGATGTGAAGGTCATGCGGAAGAAAGGAAGCCAAAGAAGAGAAACCTTCAAAGATGAACCTAAAACAGATACTCACTCCATATCAGTTTCCTCCAAAATAAAACATCTGTTCATAATTAAACAGAAAGCAAAACTTTTTCTTTAAAAGTGTATATTTACAAGGTTGGCCACTGTAGATGATACCATAAAATACAGGTGATAAGAGCATAGTCTTTACGAAAAAAAAAAAAAAGGTCAAGGTACATGTTAAATAAACTCCCATGATAAGTAGTTGCTTAAAACAAAGAACATATATAAATGCTAGGGAAAATATATGACAACTTAGACAACAGAGATATTAATATCTAATCTATGACAACAACCTTGCTCAACAGATCTAGATGCAGTTCCACGTAAGACTGGATCTGAGATTAATAATTAGCTCATGACAGCATTTCTTTAATGCCATGAAAAAGTCAGGAGAAAGGAAATGTGGTAAATATTAAGCTATTATTAAGCAGAATGAAAAAATACCATAAATCCAGAGTGGTTAGTTCAATATCACTTTATGGAAATTGTTGGCAACAAATTTGTCTTAGCTCACAAACACACTCAAAGTCTATTTGACAAGGAAAAGCTAACATGGATTTAAAGAGATAGTATTTAATGAAATTGTGGGTTATCTTTAAAAGAGGGTATTATCTCTAGGGTAAGCAACGGGCATGTTATGGATATTATCTGATTTGCTCATCTAGAAGTATGGGATAAGTTTGAGTCAAACATAAGCTGAGAAGTCCTAACAGCCAGGATAAAGTGGCTGTAAATGAATAACTTTTTGAAATGAGCAGAAGCTAGGAGTGGGATCTTCACAGGAAGCGCATCTTTCATCAGGGTTACAAAGGACTTTACAAACGATGAGTTATGTCCACTCTGATGAGTAACCTGACTACCACAGTATACAATCAAGCGTCATACCTTCCATTCCATAGATAGACAAAGTAAAGCTCAGAGAAATAGCAGCCCTAAAGACAACTTGAAAACTCTTCTTGGCAGATTCTTGTTCCAGCGTTCAGACAAAGCTCTTCCCTTGCCTTTGAGTGAACCGTACATATAATATGCCTGCCTTCATGTATGCTCAAATGAAAGATGTCATAAAACTTGGCTTGTACTGATTAACATCAACCACATATTCTGGAAAGGTTGATTTTATTATGCAAATAGTCCCAAAATACTTTTGGAAAATATAATTAGTATTTGGGGAATTATAAGATATAAAATCCATTAGAAAGATAATCTACCATTGTGTCCACTACGTTATTAGCACCCGTCTCTTTACCTCAATTACACATTCATCAAGTGAATAATTCAGCAACTGATAATTTTATAAGAAACTGCTTTAACTGGGTCATAAATGTAGGTGGTTTAGTTATGTTTAGCTTAGCAATCTGTCTTCCCTTTCTTTTTTTCTCAAAAAATTGAACTTATATCTAATGATTAACGTTAACAGAATCAATGTGACATACAGCTTGTGGCTACCATAGACCCCTGAGTATGCATGCTGTTATAACACACAGCAATTTTAAGTGACTAAAAGATTCTGAGTACAATACTCCATACAAAGTGTCACCTCCCCGCCTCAAGATTATCACTTGAGGATCCTACCAACTTGTACAGGAATGTACAATGTACAATTCCAACGGGAATGACAGAGAGAATGTTTTCTAAATACCTCCCTAAACATAACGTCAGTGCTCATCCTGTTTATTAAATACAAAGCACCTGTTTATCTGTTCTAGTTCATGACAAAACAAACAATAAAAAGTGGCATTATTGTGGATTGAGACTGCTTGTCCTCTAGTCACTCAGGACAAAGTTTCACTTATGCATGAGGTGTCAGGGCTCCCATTATTTTCATAAAGAAGGTAACTACTTCTTTGATGACATTTGTGTCCACATATACAGATACTACAAACACCTCGCTGAATAAATCTTCAGCTTCTTGTATATTAAAGCCTATAACACCAACAAAAAGAAAACCAAAAATATTCAAGACAATCCTGAAAGCATATAAGCTGATGAGAAGCTTTTACATTATATGAAAGTTTCCTTATTTCCTCATTCATTTTGAAAGGGCAGAAAAAATGGAGAGATAAGTAATCTCCAGGATGGGCAAACACGCTGACCAATACAGATATTATTCTTATAATCTTCTCTTCCTTCCAAAGCCTACATCTCATTTGACTTGTGAGAAAAGGAACAACAATGATGCATAACTCCAAGTTTCTCATTCATATATATGTAACATGTGAGGCAAATTGTACCGGGAAAACTTTTAAATGTGTTTGTGAAAGTGAAATGAATTGATAAAAAGTGACTCCTTTCAACTTGCCTCTGGGAATTTATTAACTACCCTCCGGTATCATGGCCTTCTTATTTATCTGGGAACCTCTCTCTTCCCCTTTGGCCACCTTCTTTTCATTGGTGAATCCCTCCCAGAATCTCCATTTTGAGGAAGAGCCCACATCAGCTTCTCACAGCTCTGCTTCTGACTCTCCAAATTTGCCACCATGCCATCACCATCATATCTTTCTAGCTCCTTAATTTGTTGCTGCCCTCTCCTCATTTGAATGTAAATTCCTTGAGGGTAGGAACAATTTTTCTTTTTGTTTGTTTCTATATCCCTTGCACTTAGACCAATGCCTGGACACATGGTAAATGCTTAAGAGTGTTGGATTGTTGCACATTCCATGATCTTGAAAACAAATGACTGTCCTTTGCATGCACAAATGCTTCATGGATTAAATGTACCCATGCAGTTCTCATCTACAGAAATCTGCACTACGGAGGCTCTACTGGTATTCCCAATCATGCTAGGTAATGCTCTTGAGCAGAGGAAGATAAATTTCAGTCGGATTTTGACATTACATGTAACTCTTTAGTTGTTGTAGGGTAACACTTCTGGGGTAGTTCTAAGAGAATGATTAGTGTCCTCTAAAACAAATTTTCAAGAAGTAACTTTGAATGTCTTCTAACTTTGGCTAATGGAACATCAAATTCTCTTAAAATACCCCCAAATCATCTAAACTTTTCAAAGTTTAGAGATTCAAATTTACTTTTCTAGCTATAAACTATAAACCAAATCTGTCTCTCAGTCAAAGGTGGGACTTTCGTTTATTCAGTGATGCATTGGCTACTTTTAGGTCCTAAATTACTTCCTGATTTTAAGTTAGGCATCTTTGTAGGCTGAATTAACGTAACTGTGATACAATTTAATAGACTAGAACCCTAAATGTTAGAACGTTACTGTAGGTCTTAATACTCTTCCTCAGGCCTCAAACAGATTTTTATGCCCTTTTATTATACTATCTTTGAGATATATTATAATTTTTGATAACTTGGGGACAGTTAATGAGAGATGTTCTGTGATCCAATCTGAGTTGAGAGGCATTTTCTCATTAAGTAGTTTAAAAAAATAGCAATAACTTGTTTAGTTCACTTAACTTCTTATGGTCTTATTTGTTTAAAGGTCATTACTTTACTCTCCAGTGAATAATCCAAAGTGAACTTGAATATTCTCTGGACTAAGAATCATTATTCAAATTTCATTATTATCTTTATATGCACAGTATGAGTGTATAGGTTATGCTATATTATATGCTAGAGTACCTGAGCAAGAGGAGGTTTGGAAGGAGATGTGTACTTTGCACAATGCCCGGCACACATTTAATAAATGCTTGGAGAAACAGACAGCTGAACGGAAGAATCATTTTCACTGAACCCAATTCCATGAATAAAAATTCACAATCCAATTCTCCACTCTAACCACTTATAGGGTTAAACCCAAATGTTTGAAGAATGCATTGAGAATCTGCTTCCCCTTGGGTAGTTCCAGGTAGCACTCAGCAGCCCCCTTGTTTTAAGTAAGATCTGGCAGAAACTGGAAAAAGGGATTTTTTTTCTCAAGTTCAGGAGTCAAGCTATAGAACTTCACATGTTATAGAACATAACAGGATGTTCAGGAGAGATGCATGAGATATTTTTTTTTTCATAAACAATCTTCTACATCTACTAGTCTAAACATCTAATTAATCTTGAATTGGTCTGGAGTAACTCCAAGGGACAATACCCTTAGAACATATGTATACCTAGTAAGAATGTTTTTTTCCTCTTTCACACTGACCTTCTAAAATATGGAAACAATTAGTCTGGTATTTTGGTGTGTTGAGTTTTTGTGTGCTACAAGGGAGTATAATCAACTCTAATTTATTTTGTGTGCTAAACTAGACTTTCATATATGAGGTCTTCTTAAAGCAAATTATGCCTTTATGACATGATCAAATGGGCCCACCACTACATTTCAATTCAATTGTTTATGCCATGTGTTACCTTAGCCTAAAGCATAGAGATTTTCTCATCCCAAATGCATAAAGGAAGCCTTGAAAGGATATCCCTCTCTTCTCTGGACCCTTCCTTCCTCATTTGTAAAATAAGGTGTTCTCTGAGGTTGAATCCATCTCTAAATATATGGTTCTATGATCCTTTGACTCTCTGAGATCTTTATCATTGTCTAGTGGAAAGGAGCCATGAAGGAGCCATGAAATCCCTCCCTATTGCTGATTGATTGAAGGCCTTCTATCCCATTGCTTCTTTAGGTATTCTGGGTATACTGTATTTGTCCTTGTTTTGTGGTTGTTTTTCCCCCATGGGATATGACATCATCTTCAGTTATAACTACTGCAGGTCTTGTACTTCATAGGGCCCTTCTAGAACCAGGTAGACGAAGAAGTGGTACAAAAACTTCAGGCCTCTATAGCTCTGTGGGACTTGCCACTATAGACTAGTCAGGTATATGCTCCTGCCAAACTAAACCAACGCTATGCAAACATTTTCCATGATCACATTTAATCCATGAGGGCATCTGTATTAGAAGTGTAGATCTAGCGTGAAAAGACTAGGTTAACTCAGGAAACACATATGGTATGATGTCATTAGATCTCAAGTAGAGTCCTGAGATATTTGTTTGAAAATGTTACAAAAAAATAGGATGTATGCAAAGAGATCTGAGCCTGTGAATTCACAAACAGTTTTCATTTACAGCTCATCATATATAGGAATCTCTAAGAATATCTTTAACAGAGAAAGTTTGGAGCTTCTATGAGTTGCATTAACTCATTACCCTCTTTCAAAGTTGGAGAAATACAGATGGAGGGAGGACAACTGAGATTATCATGTTGTCTTAAATCTTGAATTCCCTCCTGTACTCAAGGTACCAAGTCATACAATTTCCTACCAATTATTTATCTTGCTATTTTTAATACTACTTTTTTATTCATTAGACTTAATACATAAAAAACTTATGCTTACAAGATTGTATGCTTAGAGCTGGAAGAGACCTTAGAGGTACTTAATCTAATTTTATCATTTTGCAGAAGAGGAAAGCTCAGAGAAAAGGTTACAGTAAAAATTCACTAAGGCAGATACAAATTTGGCCTAAAAATACCCAAATCCCAGAAAGAATGTATCCTGACATATTAATGCCATCCAAGCAGACTTAAGCAGTGTGCTAATGATGACTCCAAATTAAACAGATACTGCAATACATTTCCATGATATTTACCCTTTTGAGTCCTATTTTAGGAAGATGTGATGATAGATTAATAGAGCACATTCCTTTTTCACCTCCTCTAAACTCTGTGTCATTCAGTCGTATGTAGGATGGATTAAAAAGTCAAGAAAAACTTCTTGTGACCACTAAGAGCTCAGGTAAAGGCTGAAAAGTCAGGGGATAGTTTTGAGGTGGGGATGGATATCCTTTATTATTCTGTCAATAGTTTAGATAATTATAATATTAAAATACACACCCAGAAATATGTAAAGACCCATCTAGATGGCCTCTGCCCCATTAGGCTGTGAGCTACTTAAGAGTAGCTTGCTTTTGTATCCAAGACACAGTAGGTCCTCAATAAATGCCCATTGGTCTGAATTACTATTTTATTCCATATCCAATCACCGACCACATAAAGTATTTAGTAAGACTTGTTCATAGGACTTAGAAAGAAAGAATTTCCCATTTCATCAGCTTTGCTCAGGTTCCTTCTCTTGGTGACATGAATTAATTGTGGAGAACAAGAAAAATTCAGACAAACAAGCATGAACAGGAAGTAGGCTAGTGCACATGTAGTAAGTTATATTCACCATGACATCACAGTCAGGGGGGCATACTGTCATCAAGGAAAGACTGAAAAAAAGCAAAATCACAGGTACAGGGTAGGGGGAAAGTAGCCACGAAGGTGTCAAAGCAGGCCACAATCTCCTCAGCTCTTATGTTGGCTTGGACTTCTATTTGCCAATGTCAAAGACTCTTCTGAGGCTGGTGATCAACTAACAGCCTTTCTCAGTTTGCTAAAAAAAGGTTCATTTCAGATCTGGAACTCTAAAATTTCACAGCCAAGAAATCCACACAAGACTGTGTATTCTGAGGAGTTGCTCACCTAACATACTCATATTCCTTTTTCACTTGGCTTTTTTTGCAAGTCAGTGACAGGCCATTTAAAGTTGGCACAGAGGGGACATATCAGTATTTATATTCCTAGGAAGGCAGTTATTGCTGGACAGTAGCTGTACTAATTTATCTATAGAAAAATAAAAGGAATGTCCTGACTGATCATATTACTGGGTTGGTAGATTTTGATGAAAACTCTCCCCAGATCTGGGTAAACTGAGCTTGTACTGGAGAGTAGAGGGTCTACTCTTCCTCATGTTTTTATCCTGAAGGCATGGCTCTTGGTCTAACAAGACCCTCTCAGCTCCCACTTATTTTATTGGATTATAAACTTAGAGCTAGAAGAGACCTTGGAGATGATCTAATCAGCCTCTCCTCTTCTTTTACAAGTGAGGAAAGTGAGGTCCAGAAAGAGTAGAAGTGATTTGCCTAGGGTCACCCAGGTAGTAGAACTCAGATTTGAACTCTTCTCACTCAAAATTCAGATCTCTGTTTCACTATAGCATGCTGCCTCTCGTATATTTTGCCAACTTTACTTCTTAACGATTTTGCTTTTTCACATCTCCCCCTTTTGGGTTCCCCTTCCTGGCTTTCCATAAGGGATATTGCAAGAGGATAGAGCTCAGTGTGAGACTCAAAGAGGTCTATGAGTTGTGTCCTGAAGCCAAAAAGCATCTCTGATGACCAGTCACACAGGTAAAGGTGTTAGGGGGAGGAAGGTTCCAGATAAGAACAGAAACGTTAAATCTGCAGTTAAATAAGAAGGTGGAAAATTCTGGGGCTTGGGATGTAAAGAAGTTAGTAAAGAAGTTCAGACTACATCTCATGAAGGAAGGAAACTGTAAAAAATAAAATGAAAGTAGGCCCATGAAAATTTGGCATATATGTGCGCACATAAATCTCTAGAGAAACTTATTGTATCAAAATTCACATGCAGACCGCCAGCTAGGCTGCTTCGATAGATTCCAGGTTTTACTCAGTCTCTAAGCTATCCAAATGGGAGTTTGGCCAGGACACTGGGGTTAGTAATTCATTCTGAAAGAGTATGATTCTACAGTAAGCAACCCACTCTGCAAGAGTGAATGGTTTGCCCACATGAGGTGAATTAGCTTTTCTCTGACTGGTATGACAGAAAAAGAAGCTTACATTTTTTCCTTTTATTGTATATTCAATGTATACATTTACACACTCATATGATATTTACCATACTTATAAGCTGGGAAGGGGAAAATCGCATGGAAAAAATTTTAAGGGTATCATACAACTTAATGCAGAAATTTTTACGAAATTACTTTGACCATAAATTATGGTCATAAATTCCTGGATTAAATGTTGAATCATTTTTGTCCCATTCATAATTTTGGTTAAACTTTTCATCCACATTCTACACACGTCAATATAATTCGCTAAGGTGCAGAAGTCACAATTAGAATGATTGCATGACATTTATTACTAAGACAAACCCAATTCACAGTAGATGCCTAAAGCCTTTATCAGCCTCCAGTTTTTCTAGTTGCAAATTATGTCACATCTTTTTTTTTTCAATTTCTTTACTCTTGTAAGATTTAAATTAGTCAGTTTCTATTTTATCTTTTTCTTGCAAATAGAGAAGACTAGGAAGGGTGAATCTTCAGTTAGATGTGGTAGGGATGGAAGTGGTGGAAGACCCGTCTACAGATAAAGAGACCCCAACTTCCCTCGATCTTGTCATTACTTCAGTATTTAAAAAAACAACAACACGTGGTGTAGTTAGTACATATGGGTTCTTTCTTCCCTGAAAGAGATCACAACCTTGTGATATCTTAGGTTGTGGGAGTTGTTGCAGCCAAAATCATCATCCAAGCTCAGTCTTTTGGTGACGAAGCCCCTTGAACTAAGCTAAGACCCTCTTCAGAATAATATTCTGAAGGTGGGCCCAATCATTTCTATTTTGGTTGAACCGACCAGAATTTTCACTCTACGCACAAAGCCTTTGATAATCCGGGGGCATCTCCAAACTACTCTATAAGGACAAATGGCTTATTACAGTCACTTATCTGACATATTAAAACTTGCTTTCTGTCTCTCTAGAAATAATGTCATTAGATTTGAGACTTTTCTCCTTTGCTACTCAAAGTTTAAGTGTTATTTGGAATATCTTGCTTCTTTCTTCTCATTCTGCTTTACCCCATCTACCATTTCAACTTAAAGATGTGATCTCATCTCAATTCTGTTATTTTTGTCTTCTAAGTTTTAATGTTTCCTTTTAATTCTGAGACTATATTGGTTATTTATATTCATATTGATTTTATTTTGATTATTTTTATTTGTATAATGTGAAAACTTCTCCCCCTGAGTCAAGTAATTTCCTCCCTTAGGGAATTCATATTAAAAATATAAAGCAATTTTAAAAAATATTGTACACGACATTCCTTTGATTAAGAAGGAAATTTTCAGAATCCTAATTTTAAATATTAAGGAGTGTTGAAGTCTAAAGGGTTTTTGAGAATGAAATCAGTAGAGGTATATACAGTGATGGTCTAATACAAACCATCATCAGGACTAAATTAGCATATTTTGGGTCATCAATACCTAAAGGAACTAGTTGTACCCTCCTGAATATGATTGGAGAGCTCATATCTACAATTAGAAAGAAATTCTGCATGGTGCTAGGCAGTTCGGTGAAAGGAGGGTTGGACCTGGAGTCAAGAAAATGAATTCAAATTCTGCCTCAGAACTTATTATTGTGTGATCCTGGGAAAAATCACTTAACCTCTCTCAGCCTTAGTCTCCTCATCTGGAAAATGGGGATGATAATGGCACCTGCTCACAGAGTTGTTGATAGTTCATATAAAGCTCTTTTCAAATCTTTAAGTGCTACTGAACTTCTAGCTATTGTTAATATTATTCATGATAAATAAATGTAAGTTTTAACTTATTGAAATATTCTTTAAAATATTATGAGTTCCTTTTAACTACTGTACAAAAGGCTGGAAGTGTAGTCCCACTCTATTTCAAGTACTTCATGTGTTTCCATTGATTGTACCTTGAAAACATTGTGTAGTGTAGACCAGTAGTAGATAATTACTTGATTAAAATTCTCCAAAATAGGAATATCTCCTTAAGCCACAAAAAGGCTCATATACAGATACCCTTCCCCCTCCCCAAATTCTCCTTGCCTCACAGTAAATTCCATCATGTTGGGAACTTAGAGAAGGCACAGGATTTCTAGATCGGGGCTTTATAAATCCATGGAAGCGTCCACATTGTTTTCCTGGCCATGCAGACAAGGGGCTCCTGCCATTTGTCTTTATTGCCCAGTCATAAATTCATAAAGGGATGCCTGCTGTAACCAATTGGCAAGTTCACTGGATAAACATCAACACCAATTTAATGACTTGTATACACATTGTAAACTAGAGAATCTTTATACAAAGAAATCAGATAAATCAAACATGAGCTGAGGTTTAGAGGACAGCAATTAAGTCTCTAAGGTAAGGTGGCTGTGGGAGGGCCTTGTACCACATTAGAGTCTATAATAGAAAATGTGTTAACACAGACTATAGTATGTGCAGTTAAATTAATTAGTAATTTGAAATCCTCCTAAAAGCTATTTCTCTATCTATAGATAAATAGACATTTTAAAACCTCTCTGTTTTCTCTTTAATTCATTCAAAAATAGGAGGAGGGGAATTCAAACTTCCCAAGAGAAACATGATAAAAAAAGAAGTCATGGAGAAATGTACGGTCAATTTCATAGCCTCGGGCTAGAGAAAAGGGGAGGGAAAGGAACAGTCAGAAGATGAAATCCTATCCGACCATATCTTATTTGTTATAGTTTATTTAAATGATTCATGGAAGACCCGTTCAAATCTAATACCTGAGAGGCAGGTGTGACGCACCTTTGAGGTAAATTGACTTCTGATCCACTGCTTGGGACCACATTTCGCACTGAGGAATGCTAAAGATCACATAGCATTACTGGAACAGTTAAAAATCAAATCATTGACACGTAAGGAGATCATCGCTGAACACAAATTAAATTGTGTCCGTTGCCAAAATTCCTCATCAGTGAAAAGCTAGAAACTCAATTTTGGCCCCCAAAAAGGGGCTTTGGAACTTCTGCAGAAGTTGTGCTGTTGGGGCCAAATTCAGCCCTGTGGTAACTTGTAATCCTTGTTATACAGAAAGGGAAAAAAATAGGCTTGTTCCAGGGATAGCAAGGCTTCCATTTATTCATCTCAAAAGCAGTAAGATTCTGGAATGGAGCCTTCATAACACAAAATGCTTTTAAGTCCTCCCTGAGGGGAACACAATATACACAATTTATGTAAAAAGACGAAAAAGGAAAGCTAAGTATTCCAGTTAAGGGTCAGAAATCAATATTTCTTTAACAGCCTAAGCAACATGCATTACTCTTAATACAAATACTTAGGAGACTTTACACTCTGCATAAAGGGGATTTTCATATAATTGAGGTAGAAAGTAGCAGAATATGACTCTCCAACCGAGCTCGTTTTGTTGCACAAGGAAAAACTGTGTATTTGGACAGCATTTTTTGGATCTTTTAGCTAAAAATACATTAAAACAAAACAAAAAACCTCAAAAATTCATTTCAATGCAAGAGGTAAGGCAGCTAGGACTGAGTCTGGCAGGTTGAGAACAGAAAGTTAGTTGGAAGCTATCCTTTGAAACTGGAACACCAGTTTCAAATACCAAAGCTGGTGATTGAATGAGAGGCTTAAAGATGATAGGATCAAAGATTTACAGCTGAAAGGAGCCTCAGGGGTGATTGAGTCCAATCTCTTCATCATACAGATGAGGAAACTGAGGCCAAAGGGAGTCTCCTCCAGGGTCACACTAAGTACCAGAACAGGAGTGCCAACTTAGGTCTTTCTGGTCTTTAGGTCTCTAGTCACCAAGCCATGGTGCCTTTCCGTAAGATAGCCCAAAGGAGCTTGAAATAAAGGGCATGATCCATGGTTTGGGAACTGTTTCTATACAGGAATAGTTGTTCTTGATTTTTGTGACATTCATACAGCCAGATGAATGTCAGGTCCCCATAAATCCCAATATTTTAATAATTCACGGAGCATTCCAGCAATTTTATATCTCAATTTTGTCAGCTTTCACTATCCATAGTTAGATATCGCCAAAGTTGGCTATTTAGTCATATTTGAAGAAGTTATCTTCATAGATGCATGAATCAGCAATTTTTGCCAAATATACAAAACATTTCCATTTTCTCTGGGTGCAGTAAATTCAAAGAAAGCTGTAACCTACGTTCATTTTATAATTTCCGTGTGTCAAGTGAGATAGTAATTGTAAAGTGCTTAGCACAGTACCAGGCACACAGTAAGTCCTGTATAAATATTAGTTATTTTTCTTCATTTATTTTTATTTCTGTTTTTCTTATCAGAATTCATTTTTCACTCCTCTATCTTTTTCTGGATTTCTTTCTTCTTCTCAAAGATAAGTTGCAATATGGTTACATAGTTTCCAGGGACATTACTCTCCACTACCATTTCTCTGAATTTCAGAGTGACCTTCATATTTTTTGGAGTTTGAGTTTACAATGCATAGATAGTGTCACTTTTTTCAGGAAAGTAGAAAGAGGACCTAATTTCAGGTAATTCCCGCTGTTATATTTTCCATCAATCAGAGGCTGTAAGTAATGAGGCAACTGCCTGGCTTTTTTAGTTTGAATCTAATTTCTGTATTTTAAAAGTCTGTAGTGGTGAACTGTATTACTTGGCCCTAAGGAGGGCCACCGTACCTTTTTCAAAGTGAAAGGTACAAATCATGCTACATTTCTATGTAGCTATATGCACAGATTTACCATATGTGTACATATTCTTGCAAATGTATACGATGCCCAAAAATCCAGTTCCTATTTTGAGCCTTTGCTTGGTCAACAACTAGCTGTTCATTCAAGTGCTTTCACAGTAGTTGTACATATATGTGTGTGTGTATGTGTGTGTGAGTGTGTATAAAACCTACATAACAACTATTACTTTGATCACTAAGCTTCTGTCTCACAATGGTGTACAAATATACTGATAAGGGCACAGACTCAGGAGTCAAAGGACTTGGACTCAAATGCCATCTTTACATTTGCTACCTGGACAATCTCAGGCAAGTCATTTAATATCCCTGAGTCTCAGTTTCCTCATTTGTAGAATGAGCAGTTTGGCTAAATGCCCCCTGAGATTTTTGTCCCGTCCCCCCCAGTTCTAGATCTATGATTTGGTGATAAGAATGTTGGTTAAGATGGTCACCCATTAGAACTGGGAACTTAGAGAGCACCTCCAGAAGTTCTTAACCTGGGCTCAATGAATTTATTTATTTTAAATATGTATTAGTGTGTATGTGTATGTCTGTATGTTGGTTTCCTTTGCAATTCTATGTATAATATTCTATGCATTTAAAAATATTATTCTAAGAAGAGATACATAGGCTTCAGCAGATTGTCAGAGGAGTCCATGATACATAAAAAGGTTAAGAACCCATGATCTAATCTAACTCCTTAATTTTACAGACACAGAAGCAAAACTATGGAGGTTAAATAACTTGATCAAAGTCACACTGCAGGTTGCAAAGATCAGAGATGAGATGCGAACCCAGATCCTCTGTTTTCAGATCCAGTATTCTTTCCACGACACTGGAGGGTGTAGCTCATCTATCGATTTGTAATGACTGTATATGCTGTATCTATTGTCTCTTGGTACCTCAATTCTACATTTATAAAATAGGCATTATAAAGACTGTCCTCAAGACTTGAAGACATATCTATATTTTAATGTTTTAATTGATACATATAAAGTGATAGATTAATCAATAATTAATTCAATTCGAATGTATTAAGCATTTTGTACTGGGCACTGAGCTAAATGCGAGGGCTATAAAGAAAGGCAAAAAAAAATAGTACGTGCTCTCAAGGAGCTCATAGTCTACATGAGGGGGTCAGTATGTAAACAACTATGTAGAAACAAGATATATGCAGGATGAACTGGAGATAATCAACAGAGCGAAGACATTAACATTAAGGGATATGAAGAAAACATTCCTGTAGAAGGTGGGACTTTGGATGAGGAAGGAGAAAGTTCCAGTGCTTGGAGTCGGGAGATGGATTAATATGTGTGTGTGTGTGTGTGTGTGTGTGTTTAACAATAAGGAGGGATCTCAGAATATATGGAATGGAGTGTAAATTGTAAGCACTTATTAATCACCTACTATGTGCCAAAGCACTTTCTAAGCTAGAGCACCATGCTTGGTGTTGATGAAGAGAATCTGACACCTATTGTGATACCTCATGCTTAATAGATAATGATGGTGATCATCAACCATGTCTTGCTCCTCTCCCAAGTTTTTATCCTGGATCCTTTCTTCTTCTTTCTATACACTTTTCCTCTGCCCATGGGTTCAATTATCATCTCTTTGCGAACAATGTTTTGTTCTATATATCCAGCTTTAACCTCTCTCCTGAGCTTCAGTACTGAATCATCAACTGTCAATTAGACATTTCAAACTAGATGTCCCTTAGGCATCTTGAGCTCAACAGGTGCAAAGCAGAATTCATTTTATTTTTCCCCAATTCACCCTATTTCTATCAAGTTCATGACTATCATACCAGGTATACCAGTCTACAACTTCCAAGATATACTTGATTTGTCAGTCTCCCTAACCTCATCAGTTGCCAAGTCTTGTTCAGTCTGCTAATACAAGATTTTTCACATCTGTCCTCTTCTCCCCACTCAAATGGCCACCATGCTTCTTCTCATCATCTCTCACCTGGACTACTTCAATAGCTTCTTAAATAGCCTGCTTGCCTCGAGTATCCTCAAATAGTACAGTCTTCATAGCTGTCAAAATGATATTCATAATGCATAGGTGTGACCATGTCATTCTCCTGTTCAAAAAAGCCCAGTGGATTACTATTGCCTCTGGGACAAGATATAAACTCTTCTGATTGACATTCAGAGTCTTTTATGTGTTAGGGTAGACCTGTGATTTCACTGCAATAGGGAACTTCCTTATTCTATAGATGTAGTTTGGAAATTTAATATGGAATTTCTCCTTTTATTTTGTGTCTTAGCATTATGAATTTAGAACAGCTTTTCATTTTGTTGTTAAAGACTGGGTTTTCTTATTTTACTCAGCCTGGAAGTATGGGTGTCACTGATAATCCCTCTCTTACACTGGCATAGGCTCCTTGACCTGCTCTGGTTTTGATCTGGAATGATTAACACTTCATCCGGGAACCTGGTACCTCCCCTCCTTCTAGGGTCTCACCATATTGATAATTGACTTAGTGTAGACTCCTGATCAGTTTAGCTCACTATAGCTCAGAATTCCCATACTTGAGAGATTTGCCAGCCTTGGTGTCCCTAGGAACTTTGATTACAAGCATGTATGACCATCATGGTTATAGCAGTTTTTCTTTGCTTTTCCAGTTCACTTTTATAAGTGTCAGTTCCTAAATTACTGAACATATGGGGTTCATTCATCTCTCCTTTCATACCTCAAAACCTCTGTCCTTATTAACACTTCTCTCTTTCATACTGATCTTGGAGGATAAGGTGGACCTCCTCTTTGCCAAATATTTTTGTTGTTGGTCAGTTGTGTTTGACTCATTGTGACCCCTTTTGGAGTTTTCTTGGCAAAAGTGCTGGAGTTGTTTGCCATTTCCTTCTTTAGTTCCTTTTATAGATGAAGAAACTGAGACATACAAGGTTAAGTAACTGTAAAAGCAGGACCCAGACACACACAGGGGGCCTGGTGCACAGGTTCTTAGATCTACTTTTCTAAAGGGAAAGCAATTTTTGAGGGGTCAACAATCTACTTTAATCAAGCACATATATCATTCTCTTAGTTCATGGGAAAAAGTCAGCACCCTGACCTTCAGAGAAAATACAAACAGAAGAATAAAGCACAACAGACAGAGTTTCCAACTGTCTGACCATAAGCAATAACATATATCACCAATCAACAGACAGATCCAACTGTCCGACCATACACACATAGTTATCAGAGAGAGAAGCATCAGCATCCGGGTTTTCAAAACCTGGAGAGCTCCTTAGTGGCTGCCCAAAGTCTAGTCTGGCCAAATAAATATTTCCAATAAATAAGTCCCAAAGTAAAACCTCACCTCCTAGCATTTATACACTTTTCAGAGCCAAAGGGCATCACATCAGAAACAGTGCCTCATTAGAAATCAACAAAAGATATGGGCTTTCCTACAAAACAAATCTTCCCTAATCAAGCTTCCCTTAATGGGCAGACCCATTAATGTTTGGGGAAGATTTTTAACTTTCATAATTACCTTTACGGTAACTTGCCAAGGGTCACACAGCTAGGAAGTGTCTGAGACAATATTTGAACTCAGGTCTTCTTGACTCCAGGCCTGTCATTCCATCCACTGTGCCATTTAGCTGCTCCTGCCAAAGACTACTCTTCCACTTGTGTTCTTGATTTCATTCTCTCTTGTCTTGTAGTCCTTCCCCCCTCCCTGCAAACCCCTTGCCCTAACTACTCCCTTTCCCTGGTCTTCAATTTCTCCTTATTTAACAGCACTTTCTCCTTTGCCTATAAAAATGCTCAGGTCTCCCTCCTCTATATTCTGCTATTTCCATTGACCCCCATCAAGCCTATTAAATTTTTGAGTTTAAAAAGAAAACAAAAAGACAAACATATGCTTCGTATTGGCTGTTAAAGCTTATAAACCTGAGTAAGAGATTGAAGTATGTATTCTGTGGAAGGATCTGTCAGATGATCTATTTTATAAGTAGATAAGCATAAAAGTAAGTAGAATTATGGCCTTTAAAATACAAAAGGAAGAAAGTACTGTTAAGGCCTGCCCTTGGGACCAAAACACTGGGAAAATGCAAAGCAGATGAACTGTTGTTAAAATGTGCAGTCAGAACTCCCTAAGACTCTGTTTTAAATAAGGTACATGGAAAAGGACCAGACTGGGAGGTAATCTTTCCCATTGTTGAGAATCTTTTAATCCAGGCTGGATGGTCACTTGGTGGAGACGATACAGAAGGGATCTATGCTTCCTATGGATGTTGTGCTTAATTATTCTGAATTTCCTTCCAAATCTTGGATTCTAAGGTTCTTCTTCTACCACACTAGTGTATACTCACTGCCTCTATTTTCTCACTGCCCACTTATCCTTAAAGCCTTGCAACCAAATTTCCATCTCTCCCTCTCTGCTGAAACTCCCTTTTGTAGAGTCATCAAGTGACCTTAATACTGCCAAATTCAGTGATCTTTTCTGTCATCTTCTTTAACCTCTTTTTGCACCCTGAAATTTCTGCTTGAACTCTCTCCTCCATCTTTTTCTGTGATCTTTTATAACTGTCCGAACACTCCATGATGTTCTTTCCTTTTTTCTCTTCCTCTTATTATACCCTACGTATGTACTCCAAGTCTCAATCCATGGCTGGTCCATGGCCATCTTTGCTTTTTGTTCTTGATTTCTTGGAGACCTCATACGCTTCCACGTATTCAATTATCATCTCTGTGCAGGATGCTTATAACAGAACACAATATTATAATGTATTCTACAGACTCAAACATAATTATCCAGCCTATACTTCTGAAAGCTCTAAATTCCCTTCTACTTACATAGACATTGGCACTTGAATGTTCCACTTCAAGTTTAATATACCTAAAATTTAATTTACCTAAAAGCAAACTCATCATGTTTTCTCTAAAACTTGTCCCCCCGCCACTTCCCTATTTTTCTATCACATAAGCTCAAAATATTGATCATATTTGAATTTTTTTCTCATCTCTTAGCCAATCAGCCAAGTTTTCTCAATTCCACTTTTTTGGTAACTTCTTTTCTTCTCCATTGACGTAACCATCAGCTGATTTCTTTATTTACTCATTTATTTATACAATTACAAATGTCTCCTCATTTGTTACCCTATCTCTAGTTCTCTTTCTTCTAATCTATCATTTATATAGATGCCCCAAATCATCTTTCCAATATGAAAAATTAAAGAATTTCAGAGTTGGGAGGGACCTCATAGATCATTTAGTTCAGCTCATACTTTCTACAATATACACTCAGCAAGTGATCATATAATGTGTTCTTGAAGCTTTGTAGTGCTCTATTATCCACTGATGTGACCTCTTCTACTTTTGAATACCTTTCATTGGTAGGAATTTTTTCCTTACCTTGAACCTAAATTAGCTTGTTTATTGTTCATACTTCTACCCACTTGGGTCCAATAGAAAATGTCTTATCCGTAGAACAACCTTTCAAATACTTGAAGACAGCTATCATATGTACCTTAAACCTTTTCTTTTCTAGGATAAACAAAAACTGAGTTCCTCAACCAATGCTCATTTGGCATACTCTATAGCTTGTCAACGTCCTTCCTAAATGGTGAGGCTTAAAACTCAATATGATGTTATAGTTCAACCAAAGTAGAGTAGACAGGACCACAGTCTTCTAGCTCTGGATGCTTCTTATATTAATGTACTTTAACATTGCATTATGCTTTGTTTGTTTATGTCTGCCACCCCTCTATTAAGTTATGTAAAGTTTGCAGTCTGCTAAAAGCCCTGGAATTTTTCACCCAAAATTCTTTCAGACATAAATCTGCAGTGGGTTCTTAGGAAGGTGACTGTTTGAGCCTAAATATGACTTACATTTATTTCTATTAAATTTCATTTATTATTTTTGACCCATTCTTCAATACCTCCATCCCTTTTTCAAAAGCCTTCAGCAGGTCCATTACTATTGCCTATTAGATAAAATAGACACTCCTTTACCTGGTGTTGATAATCCAGTTCCAATCTATCTTTTCACTTTCATTCTACCCTTCATGCATTCTACCTTCAAACTAAACTGGAATACTGGCTATTTCTTGATCTTTTTTCCCCCTCTCTTCTCTGATCTCCATTAATTCTCCCTTGCCTGGAACATATTCTCCCCACATCACTTCCTGTTGAAATCCTTTGGTCCTCAGGGTCCAGATTAGTTTTCATCTGTTTGAAGCCTTTGCTGACGCCCAAGACTCCCAATTCAAAGGAATCTCTCTCAATACAAATTATTATATCAATTTGTTGAGTCAACTTTGTTGTTCATATCATCTTCTAAACTTTATTTATTTGGGTAACACAAACTTGTCACATTTGTGCATGCATTTTACTCTTTCAGATTAGACTGTGAGGTCCTTGAGACTGGAGACTGTGCTGTTTTGTCTTTGTACCCCAGCACCAAGCCTAGAGCCTTTCAATGTAATACATATCTGCTTAACTGAATGGTTGAAGTGCTTCCCTGACATCCCTGGGAAGAAGGAGAATGTCTCCATCATCATTGCATACATAGAGGGAAACAAAACAGCTGGTAAAGGTGAGATCCTAACTGAGTCTCCTAGATTTCCTAATGCATACCTTTATCTACTCAGTAAGTCTCTCAATACAAAGCTAATATTTAATCTATCCTATTTAAATGTTATCATATTGTAATGTGTCAAGCATAATTACATATAAAGTCATCATCATCCTTATCCCAAGCTCCTTTATGTTTCATGTGTTTCATTCTCCTCCACAATTCACAACAGAAGTTGACCCTTTGAAATCAATGGGTCAGGAGTCTGTCATATTACTCTTCTTTTCTGTGTATTTGGGGCAATGAGCACTTGATTTAAGTCTCTCATGTTGCTCCTCCCTCTAATGATAAAAATGATCATTCTGCAGAGATCTAACAGTTGAACGACTGATCATTCATATTTTTCCCTAGATCTTTGACAATCTCATTCCACAACCAAACTGAGTCATCTCTATGGGATCAGATATTAAATATCATAAGATCTAGAAGAGACTTCAGAGGTCACATAGTCCAATATCTTCATTTTATACATAAGACAGTAAGGTCCAAGGATGTTAAGAGACTTGTCTACAGTCATCTAGATAGTAAATCTCAGAGGTAGTACAGACAAAACCAGGTCTTCTGACCTAAGAACCAGAACTCTGTTAGCACACCATACAGTCTCACCCTCAAAAATATCAATCCATTAAAGTTTTAGAAAGTGAAAATGTATTCCTAAAACAAAGGAAGCTTCTTCTCTCCCTCCTTCTTCCTTCTCTCTCTCTGTCTCCCTCTCCCTCCTTCCTCCTTCTCTCTCTGTCTCACTCACTCTCCCTCTCTCTATACACACACACACACACACGCACACACACACGTATATATCTTTAATCATATTGAAATTAGATCACAGCCTCAAGGCTAAGTCCCACCTTAATTATTTTGAAGAATTTATCGGGATAAGAATCATTCAATCAGTAAAAATGTTAATTAATCAACACTGGTCTAGGTGCTAGAATCCTTGTGATCATGCACTTTACATTGTTCAAAAGCTCAAACCTGGGTGAAAGAAAGACCCTGTGTGAGGTAAGAGTACCTGATGCTAAGTCATCTATAATAAAGGGAGGAGATTATTTTATTTTCATTTATAATCTTTCATCATTATGTAGATAGATTTTTATCATGGTCTATTTCTTTTCTGAGAAGATTTGATGTGAAAATAAGTAGGAACATTATGGGAAAATCCATGCTTCTGCTTAACCTGCTGTGGGAATTTTTGGATGGAAAATAGAACAATTTGATGTTTTTTTTTAACTTAAAATTTCTGAATCGATATTCAATGTTCTAGAATTCTCTTATTGTGCTTTATCCTTCTTTGGTTTAGGTATTCGGACCATATTTTTCACATAAGAGGTCTGTTAGAGTCCTTTCTTCTTCAATTTTTGAGGATTGTGCACTATTGATATGAATTGTTCCTTAAAATTTGATAGAATTCTCTTGTGAATCCATTAGAATCATAAGTCCCCCCACTCCACCATAACTTTGATAGATCCTCTATAACTTGTTCTGTTTCTTTTTCCGAGATTTGATTATTTAAGATCTCTGATCTTTTTTTAGCTTGGGTATTTTGTATTTTTGAAAATATTCCTCCATTTCTTCTGTGTTCTCAGTTTTGTTAGCATTTGACTTTGTATAATAGGTTCTGGTCATCCTTTTTCTTTTTTTGGTTTTGTTGTGTTTTCATCTTTGCTTTTTTGCTGATTTGATTTCCATGTAGTGTGACTTCTTTGTAAGAATATTAGCAATTCATGCTCATGAAATAAGATTCAATCTTAAATTTGCTCAAGATCAAAATACTCAGAAAAAATAATCCCTCATTAGGAACAATCTTATTATTAAAGCTAGGGAAAATCATAGGGATTTATAACCATGATCTCCTTTCAAACATCTGCTAGATATTCTTGGTAAATGCAACCATATTACTTATCTCTTCTTGGTTTTAATTCACTAGTTTGTTTTTTGCCACAAGCAATCACATAAAAATAAAATTTTAAGTTATTAAGTGTTCACCTACTTTGACTTTTATAATCATTATAATTATTAATAGTTTAATAACATCTTTCCTGTTTCATTTAGATATTGGAACTCATGCCAAAAATAATTTTTCAAGTTAGGGCTGGTCTACTTCATGAATCATTGTTTGAACTTTATTAAACTCCAGAAAATATTATTTCTGACAACACAATGATGCCTTTTACCACTGTCAAAAAACTGAATTCTATACTTTTATCAAGCTAGCACTTTTTTAATACATTCAAAATCAAGTAGATTACGATGCTTCTTTAAGCAAGTCAGAAGTGTTTGGAGTTTTCCCTCTAGTTCCATGAACCTGATATTTTGAAGGTAAAGCAACAAATTGATCGTGACCTTTTTTTCCCAAATAAGATCAATTAGACAAGAAGTTGAAGCTTAGAGACCTAGCCTCATGAAGTCTAGCCCCATAAATAACTATAGAAAGAACTGCCTCTATGAAAGATCATTAGATTCTGTCATTCCCCTGGAATAATGATAGCCATCTAAAGAACCATCTCTACCAAAATCAGACTTTTATCATAAGTATAAACCAAGTCAGTGACTGATTCGTTCCATTTCTTATTGGGAAATAGACAACTAGTCACTTTTCCTACCTCAGCATCTTCCAGATGGGATTACATTTTATTTTCTTTGAATTAGAGTTTGGCCTCAGACCCTATACCTAGAAAGCTGAGGCCAGAGGTGTGCTGGTAAATGTTTTAACAACCAGCTCTCCAGAAAAGCAACAACCCAAAACACACCAACGTACAGCATGACACACTTCTAAATTTAATCTGCATTATAATCATTTTTCACTGTTTTCTGACAATCAGCAAAATAACAAATCAAGATATTACTTGCGCATTTGCCGATTTCTAAGGTCTAAATGCTCACGCAGAAAAAATTAACTATCAGCTCTCTTGTGCTGTTATGAGCTTGTTCCAACATACCCTGGTTGATATTGAAATACACGTAATAAGTGATTGCAACTCACAGCAGTAACTGACAAGGATAAGGGAAGGTTGACTTTTTTGTATTTATTATCTTCATATCTATTCTTTATATACATAAATATATAAATATAAAGAGAGACAGCCAACTAGCTATCTTTGCACATTCATACACAGATATATTCTTGCTTTCTCCATTTGAATGTAAGCATCTTGAGAGTAGGGATTATTTTATAGCTTGCATTTGGATCCCCTTTGCTTGGCACATAGCAGGTGGCTTCATACATGATTATTGATTGAGCTAAAAATAAACTTTGCTAACTTAGAAATTCTTCTTAGGATGAGCAGTAATAGGGGAAGGGGTGACACAGATGTACAGACTCTACACAGGGCAGTGGAAAGGTGGTAATGCTTGAACTACTGTGGATAACCTTTCACAAGAAATAGGAGGAAAGAAAATGATACAGTTGACCAACCTTTGTGTCTCCAAAAATTAGCCAGCATGTTATTATTGGAATGAGCTCCCCATTCATTGCCATGCCTAAATCCAGAGGAACTCAGTGACTGAACACCTCAGTGGCAAATCAAGCGTGTCCCTCAAGTGTGGGGCAGAGACTCTCTCATATTTTTCCTTGTTCCTGGGCACCATCTTTATATTATCTGAATTGAATCTCAGTTAAATTCAGCTTTATCCAATCCCCAGACCTAATGGCTAAATTGCAAAACTTCATTTTTAAGAACAGATGAAAGGATGTCCTTTTCACATAGTAGGTGATCAATACATGTTTTTTGAATGAATAAATTCAATTTTTCTGCATTATCTGATAAACACATTGAGTAGGTCTCTTTTTAACACTAAGAATTCAAATCCATGTGAGATCTTAGCTCATCAGTCTTTGTAATAATTTTTGAAAGCTGGATGCTTGCATGTTCTACTTTTTTTTCACTTGCCACACTGGAAAAAAAGTTTTTTAGATAACTTGAAAATGAAACTTCTGCTTAACTGCATTTGTCCTTTTCTACTTGGCAACCTAAGTTGTTTTTCTGGATGGGGAAGCTTTGCCCTGTATGAAGTCTCAAAGCCACACAGATTTTTATTTATATCTTAGGTTCCCAATAGCAGCACAGATGTGAATTCTGAGACAAGGGGTTGCATTGACACTCCCCCTGCTGTCTGGCTCTACGAGCCTACAGAAACAGAGCAAAAGTATTGTCATTTCCAAGCAGCATCATCTACAGACAGCTGCTATGATTTTATTTGTTATAATAGGTAACAGTTGTGAGGAAAATAGCTCTTCTCAGCCCAGGACAGAATACCCCAGGGCATGCCGTCTAAGTCATTACATAATGGATTTGTGGGAAGATGGAGCAGATTTATTAAAGCAGAGATTCACAATAAATAACCATTAGCAATGGAAATATCCCAGAACAATAACCACCAAGTATCTCCCTAAAAATCCCCCATATGAGAAAGCCCTTTTGCTGCCTCCTTCATAAAAGATAGTCAGGATTTGGCAGATCCCCAGAACAAAATGTGTATTCATCCAAGGGTTTCCAAAGAGTTTTAAAAAAGGTTAACTCATTATTTTCCACTACATTACTATGAATTAAGATAGCTTGCCTTATCGAATAACCAGACTTCTTATTACTCTGTATGTATATAGACACTGTAGCATTACATGAGGGAAGTTTGCTTTACTAAAGGGAAAAGAAAGTAAGTGGAAGTGTGGGATTCCAAGTCCCACTCCAGTGTGACGATGACTATACCTCATTTAATTACGGGAAAGGCCAGCCCTTAGCAAAAGCATAAAAAAATGAGTCTTTCCCTTGCTTTACTGTATTTTTATCACCAAGGTCTAGGATAATACCTGGAATATAAGAAGTACTTAATAAATGTTTGTTAATTGATGGATTGCAAAGAATTATTTACCATTAACGTTAGAAACACAGAATCTTTGAATCTTTTGCCTTGATGAGCTCTGGAAATCTGGCATCTTGGGGTTGAGATTTCAGAGGTAATCTAACTTAAATCCCACCTTCTACAATATCACCCAATTCATCATTCATAACTTATTACCTTTAAGACGTATCCAATTCTATATTCGGGTAGCTGTAATTTTTAGGAACTTATTCCTTCTGTGGGGTTGAAATCTACTTCATTTTAGTGTCTATCCCATGATCCTTGTTCTGTCCTCTGAAACCTAAACAGACCAACGCTAATGCTTCTTTCATAGGACAACCCTTTAATTATTTGAAGACTGGCATGTCACTGAGGCTTCCCTGCTCCAGGTGAAACACTCCCAATTCCTTTTTACATGGAATGGATAAATAAATCTCCTGTTCCTAAAATTATACTCTTATTAATGCATCCAAATATCATATTTGCCTTTTTGGCTACTATCATTATGGATTAAGATGTCTGTTTAATGTATAATTCTGATGAAAAAGTCAAAAGATGCCTTTTTGATCAACAGGGCTTTCCAGTGCTCCTTAAATTATACCTCATCTGAATATTATACCTACTTCAATTTTAGTAACAGGTATTACAGTTTGATTTAATATGATAGATTAATAGTAGAGATACTTTGGGGGGGGAGGAAGGAGGGAGAGTTGGTGTCAAATAAATATTCATTGATTATTGACTCTTTGAAATTTATAGAAGGAATGAAAAGTATGCGCATGGTTAACCCCACCACTAACTTATACACATTACTTAATGTCTTTGTCTTTAATTTCCTCGTTTATATAATGAGGATATTGGACTAGATCTCTAAAGTTCTTCTAATCCCAGACTTTTATGATCTCTCCTTACGCAACCTTAGAGTCATCTTTGACTATGCTTTCCGTCCTGTCCTCTAATGTCCATTTAGTCGCCAAGGTTCATCAGTCTTACCCCCAATGTTTCACATCTCTTTATTTCTTGTCGCTCATATACCCTAGTTCAGTCCAGTTAAGTCATGGATTATGATACCAATTTCCTAATGGGTCTCCCTACTACTATTCTATCCAATCCATCATTAACATAGCTGTAAAAAAACTTTCCCATGCTCAAAATTTGAGCGTGGCTACCCTGTTGCTGATAGGATGAAATGCATATTCCTGCATGTTACATTCAGGGCCCTCCACAATCAGTCTCCAATTAAGGGCTCTCTACAATCAGTCTCCAATCTACTTTTCTAGTCTTTTCCTCTTTCTTCCCTTCATGTACTATATTTCAGTCAAACTAGATCATTGAATTTTCCTGCAATTTAACATGGCATCCCCATCCTCTATATGCTCACATAGTCATCCCTCATGCCTGGAATGCCTGTATTTTCTTATGACTATACTTTAAAATCCTATATTCCTCCAAGGCACCATGATACCAGATCCTTCAGATATTAGCAATCTCTTTTTTCCAACATTCCAAAAGTCCTTGGTCTGATCTCTCGTTTCCCCCTCTTACCTTAGTACAGATGCCTAAGTTGAATTCTTCTCTCCAAAAGGGCAGTGTGGCATAATGTATAGAGAGTTAGATTACACCAGGAAGGCCTGGGCTGAAGTCCCTCCTCCCGTACATAGTGGCTGTGTGACCCTAAGCAAGTTACTTAACTGCTTAGAGTTTCAGAAACTCACCAAAACTTTAAGTTAGAGAGAAGGCGCTAGTCTGAAATAGTAGAGGCTGTTTCCTCATCTGAGAATTCTCAATTCCAAAAAAAATCACAGGAGCAATCCATAAGTCTATCCTCCCACAAGAAGGCATCAAGGACTTGAAGGCAAGGTTTGTCATTTTTGTGTCTGTATCTCTAGTATTCAATATATAATATTTGTGTAATAGATATTTGTTCAAGTGAATCTCTCTATTACATTGCTTAAAGAAGCCAGTGTAGGAAACAGTTTGGAATTTGGTAAGATGAAGATAACACAAAGAAACTGTTGTCAACCTATGAATTACATTAAGTTCATGTTCATATTTTAAGACAAATACACAAAATACCCCTCTCTTAGCATCACTGGAAAAAAACTTGATCCAGAAGTTTCTCTTTAAGTTAAATATCTAGCATCTAGATCTAAGAGGAAAGGTGAAAGGACTTGCTAAGCAAGTGCAACTTGACTAAGATATATGTTCAGTTGGGAAAGAAAAGAAGAGACACACATATCTACTTTTTTTTAAAAATGCTAACACCGAAGAGGGAGGTACATTATTCAGCCTGGTGCAAGGAGTTGAATGAATAGGTAAATCTTGATAGTAAGAGTTAATAGATCATGAAATTGTGTCTCAGGGAAGGTGATGGAACCCTTAACCTCTATGAAATGTAAACCTAACCTAGGAAAAACAAGCATGGCAGGAGAATTTGGAGCATAAATGAATTTTATTTCTTTGCTTTGTCTCTTTAATTCCAGAGATTCAGGATGTTTCGCAATATTTCCACATGAAAGCCTTGAGTTCTTCCTTCATGTTAAAATATATTATTAAACCCTGGAGTGTCAACATCATATTAAGCTCTTTAAAGGAACAGAATTAGCCATAGTCCCTACTCAGGGGACTTGTCTCCTAAGTATCAGACTAAAGCAAATGCTATAATATTTCATCCCACCAAGCAATCCATTGCGTGTGATATAATTCTTTCATTCTCCTTGAAATTCCATAAGTAGATTTTCTTTTTGCAAACGCAAGTGAACATACTTTGATCTACAAACTACAGGTAAAGGAAAAAAACCCCAAAGTTTTATCAACATTTCCTGTTTGGACACATTCTCCTCACTATTCTTTCATCAGGGGACACAATCAAGGCTATTAATCCTAAAATTAGACCTTCCAGATGTGTTTTGGTTTGCAAAGCCTGGTTAGGTCATATTTTCACTAACTCTCGTCAATTTGATCTTACTAGGCAAGACATTTAAAGATATACTAAACCCCACATACCTCAGTGCTATTTACTCATAAGTTATCAGATACAAGTCTAAACTAACTAGTCTAAACTACCTTTAAAGCCCAATCACTTTTAAATCATGATACTATTTAATGTATTTTATAGATATTTAAAACATGCACTGATCAGAGTGGAACATGACCTTGTCTATTTCATGTTCCCACATCCACTGAAAGCATCCAAACCAAAGAAAACCAAATAGCACAATTTGTATGGTCGTTAAATTTATCTAGCAAAACATGTTCCTTGCTTTTACTTTAGACCCCTTTAACTCTGCAGTATTGTCATATTACTCTACTTTTACAATTATGAATAATGAATCAAATTATTCAAATCAATTTGGTTGTCCCCCCTTTCCACTATATGTAGAAAAATTCACAATTTTCAGATTAATGATTGGGAACTTGCATTTCTGATATGTTTTTGAGCAAAATTTAATAGTAACAAGTGCTATACAAAGTTAGAAATAGTATCCTAATTAAACAGATGCATATTTTGAACTGGTGCCTCACTGGGTATTAAAATATCTTTAAATAGATTCTTCCTATACTTACACTTCCAAATTAAACCTGAAAAGAAATGAAGTTGTGTAACAGATTTTAAAAGTTAAAAAAAAAATCAAGTATCTTAAATTCTCACAAATAATCTCGTTATTTTTAAATGTGATGTGCTTCCTAAATTTTCAGCAATGAATGTACTCAGTCAATGTTTGCCAATTACCAGTGAATAGTTATATCAGTGTACTTTAGGGCCACTGCCTCAGATAGTATAAACACAGAGCTCCCATTGAAGCCAAGGTCAGATTTCAGTGAACACAAAGGTCATGTCTTAATAGGAGATCAGGTCCTTAGATTGGTGACTCTGGATTCTCTCTTCCACGTAGTTTAGAAACCCTCAAAACTAATTTTCTGTGAAATTATGTAATTTTATTTTATAAGCAATCTGGAAAAGATTTTGGAGAGTGTACCATATAGGTAGGTTTCCAACACTGATTCTGAATTTTACCTCAACTTATTGGTTGAAATTAGCAAACCATGCATTGTTATTGGACTTTGGATCTCACCTGTAGACTAACTTTGAATTTTCAAAAAATTTTCTTTTTAGACTCAAGTCTTCTTCAGAGATAGAATAAAATTAAATCCAACCACTGACAGATTACCTGCATTTTTCCTCTGTTTGTGCCCTGTAGTTTGGGCTTATCTTTTGGGCATATGATCTTCAGAGACAGGCAAGAAATGCCACCTTGCAAAATAGCAGAAGTTGTGGAAAAAAATAGTAGCAGAGGCTTCTTTCCTTGCCAAACTATTAATGTTTTCTCTGGCCATTTATGTTTCTGACTGAAGCCGTTGTGGGATTTTACCTTCATAATTCCACATCTCTTCCAGTTCTATATTTCTTAACTACACACAAAAATACAGCTAGATTTTAAGCCTGAAAATATTATCTATCCAAATCATTAAAATAAGTACTGGCCCACGTGCCCAGTGTCTGAAAGAAATCAAGAAGTGAACTTTATGAAAACTGGGTGATAGAATTAAGAGAAACATAATAGTTTGTGACTCATTGGTTTCCTTAAGTCTAGTAGGAGAGACTGAGGGCATCTTTTGTTAAAAAAAAGCATATGTATATACACTCACACACACATACATACACATTTGTATATGTGTATATATGTGTATAAACATAAATATACGTATCTTTTTCTATATATGTCTATACCCATATCCATTTATATACATATACACACATATATTCTCTTACTACTAAGAAGATATACAAAAGAAAAATAGAGACATGGCTAAGAACCTAGAGACTAATTGTAAGAAGTACCAATGCAAATTACGTAACCTGGTGGCTATGAAAACTATTTCTTACTCTACAACCAAAAGAAATGCAGACCAGTCACCTCCATGAACTATGAAATTGTGCTGAATTCTAGAATTACAATGAAACCAAGGATGATGAACTAAAAAACTTAATTTATTTGGATACTTGTTGACTTCTCTACTTGTGAAGTCCTTATGAATGGGAATAAGTTTTGGGAACTTCAGGAGAATTCTTTGATAACCTAGGTAGCCTTTAAAGATATTGTCAAAGATGTTGGAAGGCCAGATTTTATAAATTTAATCGTAGAGTCAAGCATAAGCACATTTTATATTTTTTTAGAAAGAAATTGCCAGTATAATCCTTAAGCCTCCCTCCCCTCTTCAAGAATAAAATAATAAAGAGGAGGAAGTCATTTTGAGTTTTTAACCTAATTTTAAAGGCAGAGTGCTCAAAGAATTAATTTCATTTTAAAATCAGAGGAATTCAGATTTAGCCAATGTAATTGTTTGAATGGTCTTAGCATATTTTATAAAATCATTTGTAAAGTTACCAAATGTCTTGGGAATTTTTGCTCTAATCACTCCTAAATCCATCCAAATTGGTTTTAAATGACTGTTCATAATGGTAAAATTTTATTAAAAACACATTTTTACTTCAGTTTTAAACTTTAGGGAAGTCAATTTCAAGCTGAAATAATTAGATGCTATTTAATTCTTCATGGGGCATGTTAGAGATTGCAGCATACCAAAATCACAGTCCATCATCGCTGTACATGGAAGGCTTACTTGTTATATTTCAAGATAGTTTATTTCTTCCAAAGACATTTCCTGCATATATGGGTGTGGATCTTTTAAAAAATAAACATGCATGTCATCTCACAAACACAGAACTATGTATATCCACTAGGGCCTTCCTTTTAGTCTTTTTTTTTTTTCTTTTTTAAACCTCTACGTGAATAATATCCACCATCATGGACCTTGAACACTGATGACTCTGGCTAAAGCTTTTATCCTTTGCTTGAAATTACAGGATCAGTCTAGCCAGAATTTATGAGAACCAGACCCCAGACCTCACATAGCTCACATATTAGACCATTAGGCATCTAACTACCTCTGAACAATTTCAATGCATTATCTTGCCTTCTCCCTGGGGCACAAACTTCACTCGTCCATACTTTTAATATATTTTGTCTGCATGAAGCAGATCGAGTTATTACATGCCAGCAGATCACGACTTACCGAAATCTCATTGCTTCACAATGATGCAACTAATATGTCTGTTCTCCATTCTGAGATGGGGCAGTAAGGAAATGGTCAACAGTGCAATTTTCAGCAAATTAGCTGATGGTCTATGCAAGGCAGATTTGCTGTTTTTACTTCGATAATTTAAACATTCCCATACACTCTCACACTCGGAATATACATTTAGCCATAGAAAGCCCTATTCGTGTATATTTATTTAAAGTAAAAATTGCATACCCTTTAAAATGGGCCTTTCGAACACTTTAGATAAATGAAAATATCACATCCTCTACTTTACTAGGATTGGTTTTTTATATTTATGATTGCGTATATCTTCTTTCTTTTTAAATTGGCTTTGCAGACTTATTAGCTAGGAATCTATCTGTTCTTTGGGAAAAGAAATATCGGTGATCAAGATTTAGCATTAAAAAAGTAGGATTAAAAATCAATTGACCTCTGAGCTCTCCTGAACCTTTTACCTGGATTGTAAAGTCATTACGTTCTTTTCTTTCATTAGGATTTTGCTTCAGCAAGACTGAACAGGAAACAAGGGTGATCCTGTCCCATCCCTGGAGGCTGCTCATCAGCTAGCTCAGTTTACAGCAATAAAAAAAAAATTGGAAACATATAGCCCCTTAGAAATGTTATATCTTTATTATACATGACTATTATTAGCATATTAATGGGAAGAAACAAGGCATACCACTAGGCATTCTTCTTCCAAAGCATCATGCTTATCAAACATTTTAAACCATTCTTTCCTTGTTTTCTGCAATGGTTAACTTCATTTTAAAATAAATTGATAATTAGAATTACTTACTATTTTTATCATTTCTCCGTAAAATACCTAGTAAGGGTAGGCCAAGCTACTGTTATCTAAAACAACTTGGCCATTTAGTTCCTAACTAAAACAAGAGCCAGCAGAAGGTCATTAGTCCCAGAGACTAAAATTGTTTTGATGAAACCCAGCTTCCCATTCTGTTGACAAGTGTCTCAATTCTTTTCAACAGCTCCCTGTGTCCACACTGGAAGAATTCAGCCAGGAGTCACCACTGGCCCTTGGTGACGATTTGCAGAACCACCACTGATCTGAACTATAAAGGGAGCTCCCTCCCCATCCCCCACCTGAAGTTGGAATAATTAATGATTGGAACTGAGTTCTTAGCTCCAGCTTTGACATATAAGCCTTTAGCTGGACCTCTCCTGCTACCAACAGTGGCCTCCAAGGATAATTATGCCTGTTTCTTGGTGAACCCTGGGAGATGAAGCAAACCTGTAACTTTTAACCAAAGTTTTCTTCAACAAGGCAGCTGCTATGTTTCATCCTTCTTAGCAGGGCAAGCATTGGGCTGCACCATAAAATGGAGAGAGTGAATGAAAGAAATGGAGACATATGGGAAAAAAAAAAGAATGAGGGCTCTTTGTGAGTGATCTGATTTTTGTTATTAATGGGGGTCTTTTTGGTCATCACCGCAGTAATGGCTCAGGTTGGGGGTGAGGGGCTGGGTTATCTAGGTTCTGGGATTAATGATGAAAACCTTGGTTGGCCTACATGTTTGTGTACCATTCCTGATAAAGAAGCATCTTATCTTATTCTCCTGTCAACTTTCATTTTGTCTAAGCTCAGCATATTTGCATTTAGACTTATAATACTTATTATCAGTCATTTCCCTCTCAACTCTAAGTCTATTTGGAGTTAAAGCTTTAAAAAAATGTTATTAATTAATAAGGGAGCAAGGGTGAATTTAGTTGAGTTCGAGAAAATCCAAAGAAAGGACCTTGATCTTAGGTGATTAGTACAGAAGTTTAGAAGTCCAGATAATTTGGCACTGAGGCTCAGTTGTGCCTTAGGTATTTTGCTTCACAGCAGACTTCTTTCTGAATGTGTTACTTCTGATACAATACTAAAGACAACATCTACCTTTGGGATGTGCTTAGAGATCCTCAGATTACAGCCCACAACAAAATTCTGTTAATGGACCCTTTGAAATATTGTGCTGCATTCCAGGGCATGGGAGTGAGAGGTCACAGTGGCTACTGAAACTTCCTGCCTTGGGGAGATGAGGCAGCACTAAATGTGGAGGGGGTTATCAAGGCATTAAAACTCAGCAAAGGAAAGGCAAGAGAAGAAAATGCCATTTACTAGGCTCGATATTGGATTGGAAATTAGCTTGCTTTGGGTCTATTTCTCAGTCTGTCACTAATTCACTATGTGATTCCTAGGAAAGTTACTTAAAAAACAAACACTACACACTGATTTGTATATCTCATTTGGTTAAGTCTATGGAGCCAGCTGGGATTTTCATTTACCCAACCATTTCTATCAATGTAATCTTTACTCTTTGTACCAGTAAATTAAGAGAATTTTAGTGTCTGAAAACAAATTCAAAATTTATTTTAAAATATATTTATGAAAACCTCACAAACGGAGGAATTCTAGAAAATGGAGAAAAGAGAATAATAAAATATGTTTCAGGGGAAATAGAGTTATTCAGTAAGATTGAGAAGAAAAATATTTATTGAGTCACTCAGTAGATTAAAAGAAATGCATCCACCTATATACAAGAATATAGCAAACAAGACATAGCTCCTACTCTCATGAAGCTTATGGTCAGTCAGTACTCAGAAGGGTTAACTATTTTAGTGTCATGGATCCCCTTTGGCAATTGTCTATGAACCTCTTCTCAGAATTGTTTTTAAATAATCAAAGAAAATGCTAAATTTCACTTAGAGGTTAGTAAGGATAAAGATGTATTTTTTTTCACATCCAAGTTTATAGACACCTTACATGGTATCCACAGATCCCCTACTCTTTGTGGGTCTATAGATTCCATGTAAAGAAGGAAGGAAAAAAGTATCTATTAATTATCTACTATGTGGCAAGCGCTGTAGTAAATACTCTACAAATATTATGTCATGTGATCCTTACAATGTCCATGAGGGGGGAAGTAGGGGCTATTATTTTCTCTACTTTACAAATGAGGAAACTGAGGTAGACAGGTTAAGTGGCTCTCTCTGGATCACAGAGCTAGTAAGTGACTGGGGTTGGATTTGAAGTCAGGTCTTCCTAAGTCCAGGTCCAAAACTCTATCAATTGTACCATCTAGCTGCCTCTGTATATACATATATATGTGTGTATATATATACATATGTATATATATACACACATATATGTATATATATGTAATAAACACTTTATAAATCTTAATTTAGCAGGCAGATATCAGCTTCTATTATCATTCTTATCATTATTACAATAAGGCAAGGTTTTATGGAAGAGATTAGAGCTGAGTGGGTCTTTGAGGGGAGCATGGATGAGAAGAGGGTATTCCAAGTGAAGGCAATGGTTACAAACAAAGAGATATCGGGTGTTTTAAAAGGATGAATGAGTAGTTCTTCCTGGCGGGAGTATCTTTCCCAGGATCCCAGTAGGAAATCCAATAGCAAGATGAGCATGGAATACCCAGATCCAGGTAGTGGAGTAAATTTTAGGCTATTTTTGGAGGAAAATAGGCAAATCATTCAACAAACCCTCTGGGCCTCAGTTTCCTTATCTATATAGTGAGAGGGTTGAATTAAAATAATAAACCCATATAAACCCACTTCCAGATCTAAAACAATGATCATAGGAAATTAAAGAATCTCTTGTACAACATGTGGAGGCGTATGAGTTTAAGGTTCCTAAAATATAGTTCTGGTCATTTCAGTCCCTGGTACCCAAAACCTTTAGTGACACGCCCCCTGCCTGCCATCTGCATTACTGGATAATAATCTGGCTGCCATACTTTGGATGAATCGGAAGAATAGTGGAGAGATTATTTAGGAGACTATTATAACAATCCAAGGGAAAGGAATTAAGATTCAGAAACTTGGGTGCCTGCCAACAGTGAGAAGGGGCTTTTAGAGAAGGGAGAGTGACAGAAGATAAAACTATGTTCTAACTTGATTGGAGGAGGTACTCGGTTAAATAAACGAATTTCCACAACAGACAGTTTCTTTGGTCCGTATTTCTCCATCTATCAACAATTTATCAACAAGCTTCTATCAAGGGACCTATCATGTGCCAGGTCCTGTGTTAGGTGCTAGGGATACAAGTGCAAAGTATGAAACAAACCCTACTCACAAGAGGCTTGTATTCTAATGGAAGAGATAACAAATTCATACATAGTAAACCATATAGTAAACATATGTAGAAAAACTCTAAAGTGAATAAATGCACTTATATACAGTCGTTAATTATAAAGTTGTTTGGAAAGGAGTGCCCCAACAGTTGGGGCTAACAGAAAACACTTTGTGTAGAAGATAGGGCTTAATCTAAGGCATTAGAGGAAGAGAGAGACTTTATGAGTTGGAAGGGAGGACATTCCAAGGATGAGGCATGGTCACTGCAAATGCGCAGAGATGGGAGATCCATGCAGTTATTAGTAATAGACCCTTGCCAAACTGAATCCTTGTTGAAGACGGATATATTCATAAGACATATCTTGTTCTTTGCAGATAGGTGCCTCTTCTAAAACAAACCAAAAATATCTTCTAGAAACTTCTTACACCCCCACTGTATTCTTCTAAGCACAACGTGCTCCACAATGTGGAGGAGTATAGTTAGTGATGATGGTAGATCTTTTTGTTTAAGATCAGAAGAAGGGTGATATGACTTCTATGCTTCAGGAGGGAAAAAGTAAGAAGAGAGAAGTGTAGAAAGGGATCTACTATAGTTTAATAAGGTAGAATAAACATTAGAGCATCAGATGTAGAGTCAGAGGACCTGGGTTCCACTCCTGGCTTTCACACCTACTATCAGTGTGATCTTGGGTAAGTCATTTGGCTTCTCCTGTTTCACCATTTAAAAGGAAGGGATTAGTTCAGATCACCCATAATGTGCCAAAGGTCAGAGTCTTCTTTGCCCCCAGCAACTCCTAATGTGAGAGGCACTAAGTCTAAGCCTCTAATAGCCACACTTAGCCAACATCCTCAGGAGAGGAGCAAGAATTTACCATAGATAATCTCTCTCTGTATCTCTGTCTCTGTCTCTCTCTGTCTCTCTCCCCTAACACCAAGTTATCTAAAAGAATTCTAGGACCCTTGCCTTGAAGGCAACCTGAGTTAAGATTCCAGAACTGATATTTCCCTTCCTCTTTCTAGGATCTCTCCTGGTGTCTGATATATCTGAAAATCGTTTAATAAAGAAAAGGACTTTCTTTTTTTAATTGAAGCTAAAATATTTACAAATTCAATTGTCTGACAGATGCAACAGTGAGTTTCTCTTAAGCACGCTTTATCAATAACAAGTTTAAATGACTGATTATCAGGTCTTTCCTTGTTTTCTGGAAAGATAAGGGAAAGAAGATGGCTAAAGTCGTAATGGGCAAGTAACCCCACAGAAAGGAGATAAAGAGGCAAAAGAAGCCATAAATTCCCTGAGGCTGACTCTGAAAGACCCAGGTTCAAGTTTCAGTTCTGACAAATACTCACTGGTTGAATCTAGGCAATTTATCTTAAGCTTTCAGTAACTTCCCACGACTGTACTTTGCAAAGAAGGTGCTGATCTGCATTGCTAGAGGGAGTCGTAGCTCAGGAATGCCCAAACCAAGGAAATCACAGTTCTGTCTCCTGATTGTACCTAGCACAAAATTTTCTGGGTATTTTAGATTCTTAATAAAAGTCTACTGAAATGTTGATAAACTTTTTTGACTTCACAGCTTTCCCAAGTGTTGACTTTGTTTACCTCGAAATAGACCTGGACAAATTAAAATGAACTGAGGTGTATTTGTTATGCATTCATACAGGTAAATAGCTCATCTTGGTCTGATTGACAGACTCCTCCCCCTCTTCCCCACTGGGCTGATGCTACAAGGAAGCTTCCATCCCAGGGGGATTCATTAATTGAAATATCCTTGTATAGGAAACAAAGTGCTATGTTCACTCCTCAGCCCCTTATGATCTGACTTTTGACCCTACCATTCCACTGAAACTGCTCTATCAAAGGTCATCAATGCCTTCTTAATTGCTACATTTGATGTGACTTCTTCAGTCTTCATCCTCTTTAAACATCCTGCAGCATTTGACTCCACTGGCTGCTCCACTTACTGGATGCCCTTCCTTCTCCTATATGCATTCCCATTCTTCTTCAGCCTCTTTCTATGGTTCTCATGGTTTCTTCACTCCCCTCCCCCAAAGTGTGGGAGATGTCCCAGGCCCTCTCCTCTTTTCTCTACATTCTCTCCCTTGGTGATTTCCTGAGCCCATTTTCATGGGCTCAACCATAACCTCTATGCATATGACTCCCAAATCTATATTTTCATCCCAAATTTCTCCCCTGGACTTCAGTCTCATATTTCTTATTACCTGCTGAACATTTTCACCCAGCTGCCTTACAAACAACTTAAACTCAACATGCCCACATGTAAACATATCATCTCAATCCCCATCCTCCCCCCAAAAAATATGATTCCTCTTCTTTCCATGCTACCTCTTTCCATTTATGGTACCAGCATCCTCAGTCACTCAGACTAAGAAACTCCAAGCTCTCTTTGACTGTCTTCCTTCCTTCATACCATTAGCCTCACCCTTCATCCTGCTTTTCATTCTACTTGCACAACATCCCTCATTTCTATCTCTTCTCTTTATTTACAAAGCCACTCCCTAGCTCAAGTCTTCATCAACTCTGACCCAAACATCGTCATAGCTGTCTAACTGGACTCTCTCACTACTCTTTCCAAATGATACTTGGGAGAGCTGCCAATATAATATTGCTAATGCATCAATTGGACCATATCATTCCTCTGCTCCAAAGCCTTCAGTAGTTTCCTGTTAACAATAGGATAATTTACAAACTCCTTAGCCTGGCGTTTCAGACCCTCTGCAGTCATCTTCCAAACTATATTTCTCATCGAATTTCACATTTTTTCTCTTCACATACTCTATGCTCCAAGTAAGTTTACTATTAGCTGTTTCCTTAAATGAACAAACCATCCGGATAAATTCATGCAGGTGAGCCCCAGCGTCTGCAATATACTCCCTCTTAATATTTGCCTTATTTACATATATCATATTTATATTACATATATTTTATGTGGTTACATGTAAACTTCTTACTTGTTTTATTCTTATATCATTAAAAAATTCTTTGTGCATCCTCATCACCTTGCATAATACCATTAAAAACTAGTTGTTGATTTGAATATGCAGATTAAAAAGAAGATTGCTTCATAACTCATGCTATGAAGCTTCAGAGAGTCACAGAGTGTTTTTGAGTAGAGGAGGGACCTGGTCGGACGTGTTCCATATTCTGCCAGTGTTTTGTATGTCATGATACAGACTTGAATACTATAAGCTTGTATTACCCCCCCAAGTACTGAGTGCATATCAGACTATCAGATGTAAGTCTTTAGCCCAAATGTAAAACAAAGACAGTTAAGTGGTACGGTAGATACAGTCCTGGCCAGGTTATAAATCTAGCCCCAGTCCCTTACTAGCTATGTGATGCTGGGAATTCAGTCAAGCTCTGTTTACCTCAGTTTCTTCATCTGTAAAATAGGAATAATAATGAAACCTACCTCCCAGAATTGTCATGAGGATCAAATGAGGTAATATTCGTAAAGCACTTTGCAAACCTAAAAATGTTTCATAAATTCTAGCTAGAAATAATTATTGTGATTACACTATATTATTTTACCAATATTTCTAATAATTAATATAATAATAATTATTGTCATTTAAGTCCAATTTGAGCCAGTACAAGCCTTCATCACTGTGCCATGCATTATCGGCCAATCATCAAGTCTGATGTCAAGGAATCTCCAGAGAACTTGTGCTTAGACTTGCAGACATATACCATGTGTCCTGAACTCTTTGTATTCAAGCACTTTCTCTTTATACACGTCCAGACCTCTACCTCAAGGCACAGAACCACAGGTTGACCCCATTTCAACAACAAGGCAAAAGTCAGGCCAAGAATTGTGCCATGCCAGAGATATGCATGGGCTGAGATCCCGTACTACTTCTTCTTCAGTCATGGGACTAAAACAAACCCCGGGGCCCAAGAACAGACTGTTCTAAGACCAGATGCAACAGAACAGGCTGAAAGGGCAAATATGTCCAGATGCAGCCTGTGCCTCTGTAATCTTAAGCAAAGAATATTCCAAAGTCATAATTACTACCTTGTAGCTTATTTTTGAGGTAAAAAATCAGAAAACTAATGCTTCATTTTCCTGTTCTTTTTCACTTTCATTCTTGCATAAAGTGGAACTATTAGCCAAAGGTTTAGTTAATTCAATGCATCATGGATTATAGGATCACAGTTATTAAGAAACCTTAGAAAACACCTAGTCCAACCACCTTGCTTTACAGATGAACTGAGGCCAAGAGAGATGAAGTGACTTGCTCAGGGTCATCCAGCTAATATGTGTCTGAGAAAGGATTTAGGCATATCTCTTCTTGCCTCCAAGGACAGCACTATCCCAACCCCTTCTGACCCTCATAGAGTTACTGGAGAAAGTAGGCTTTGATTTTGTTCCAAGTGACAGAGAAAGGTTCTCACTTGGTCATTCTTGGGAGAAATAACTGAATGACCAAGATGAAAACAGAAAAGGAAACATGGTGCTGAGATCCAGTTAATTAGACTGAAAGTAAGCTGTAAAAAAAAAAAAAAAAAAAAAGGAGCAAAATAGATGAACTGGATCCTGCAAAGAAGCTTAGCTTACTTGGATGCAACATATAGGAAAAAGTCTTTCTTTCTACTGGTTTAGAATTCCAAGAGCTGATGTGGTGCTTGGACTCATTTTTATCATTATTTGCCAAAGGACCCTTTGTATTCAGCTTTTGGAGAGGCATGACCCTTTAATTTGGGTTCCTTACTTTTGCAGGTGAACAGTGATATTGGGCATTGTTTATTTAGCTAGTCTGACCCTTCCAACCATTATATATCAAGCTATGAGAAGGTATTTCTGGGTATTTAAGAAGGAGACATGAACATCTAATAAGTGCCTACCATGTGCCAGGCACTGTACTAAAGGCTTTACAAATATTTAAGTATATGAATGTGTTGTGTAGCTGTCAAGGGCAAGAGAGACTATAAAGCAGCTAGATATGCTATGCTATGTAAAAAGTGATATTTTTAACATAATTACTTGTAATCCAACTTGGTCTCATTTTCAGTATCCTTTTATATGATCAAATAGTAAAACAGACGCAAACACTTCTGCCTCCAGATTACTGAATTTTATTCTTTCAACTGGAATTTCGACTGCTGATTTTGAAAAATTGAAATTAATTTTCCCTGCTTTTCTTTTACAAGAAATATGTATTTGAGTATTAAAATAACAAAAATAAATGGAGAGACCCTCTGCCCTCCACTATAAATAACCAAATCTCCAGTGAAGCCACTTCTTTGGTAGGAAGTCATTTCTTTTCTCCTTAGGAAATGGTGATCTCTGTATTTTTAAGTAATGGAATGTCTCTGCTTTAAAAATAATAATAGCTAACATTTATGTATTGCCTACAATGTGCCAGGCACTGGGTTAAATTCTTTATAAATATTATCTCATTTCATACCTGTGAGGTAGGTGCTAATATTATCTCCATTTTACAGATGAGGAAAGTGAGGCAAACAGTCACTGATGTGCCTGAGATTACATAGCAAGCAAGTATCTGAGGATGGATTTGAACTGAGGTCTTCCCGACTTCAGTTCCAATACCCTTGCCAGCGTATCACCTGACTACAGAGGTTTCTGAGGTGTCTGATTTCAATGTCATGAACAAACCACTCTTTAGTTACATCAAACTCAGCCAACACGTGGTAAAAATCACGTATTCCCCACTCCTTCCTATTTCCTGCTTCTTGTTACTGAAATTACTTGCCTTGGTATACTTCTGCCTCCATATGTGGCTGTAACAACACCATCTTCTAAAAGCAGGGCAGGGAACTGATCAAGGAGCTTTACCTTTCAGGTAAATTGCCAGTTGATAAGTTTATGATCATATACTGTCATACTTTCAGGTAAATAAATCTCAAGTGGATATTCTGTTTATATAGCTTCTTCCCCCCCCCCCCCAATTCCTATATTGTAGGCAGGGATGATCACATCTACTTATGTGTATCTTTTTATCACTTAAGTCATTGTTAAAGATATTTCTATCTCAATGTCTCCAATTAAAACATGACTGAGCTCAACAGAGATGGAAAACTGTTACAATCACCTAAGGAGAAAACAAACTAGTCTAGTTTCATGTACATGGGTTCCTTCAGAGACCATAGGTTGCTCAGTGGCTAAATAGATAGAGGCATGGATGGAACATTATTCAAATGTGTGGCTTAGAATTCAAGAGGCTGGGTATTTTGTAGATATCTGTGAAAAACTAGTCTATCTATAGTTTTTAAGGTCTCCAAAGTACACTCTTTCTTGAATGAATACTTTAAAAAAAAATTAAATGTTATCTACTGTCTTGCACATACAGTGAAAAGCATGATTTTGGTTGCCTACCAAACTGACATCACTTCTGGTCCTCTTTTGCCATTAAGTAGATGTATTTAAAAAAATAACCAGACACAATTCCTTCTTAAATTGATGTTCATAATCTTGCTCTGTTATGCTGACTGAGCAGCTGGTATTTTTTGGTAAATATCCCAGATGTTTCATCAGTATGGTAACACCTTCCACAATGCTGTCTGCAAAGATTTTGAACCAATCCCACATGGCCACAGGGGCCTCAAGACCCCTAACTTAAACTATTTCTCATTACATAGTGAACCTTAATGATTTTATGACCTAACATTTTCTTCAAATAATTTAAGCAAGGTGCATAGCAAACTACAAACATATGCCATCAATAGGTTGTTGGGGGGTGGGGGGGGGGGAGAGAACATCTATTCATCCTACATAGTTTTCCTAAAATAGATTTCTGTTAGTTGAAATTCAGAGCAGTCTATTAAATGAAAGAAAATCACTAACTTTTATGAATAGCGCATCATCCTGAAATGATGTATTGCGTAGCACAGACATACAAACATCTCCTCTTGAATATTAGGAGCCAATTGAAATAAAATTTGGAGAACCAGTACTGCACTTTGATTTCCCCCCCCAGGCAATCAGCGAGGCATCCTACTACTTTAATTATTTTGTCTGTTTTACCAACATCTGCCTGAAGATTACATTTTCTATCATCCATGCAATTAAAATGGTTAAAACATTTTGCTTGTTTTACAAATACATCATAAAAACCAAACTAAATGAATGTATAGACTGAAATTGGTCAAATTGGTCACTTTCAATTATGTACCCTTCTCTTGGAAAACTTAGAATAAATAGACTTTTGCAGAATGTCTCAAACATGTAGAGAAAGAGTAAAAAAAGAAATTCTCCTGACTTTTGCTCCTCTTATACAGATCTATAGTTCTATTAAAGTCAGTGATTAAGAACCCACAGGTGAAATACAATATTTTTTAAAAATTCAATTTTGTTACGCACTTGCTACTTACTATTTGAAATATTTATTCACATAAGTTTACTTGCTTTTATAATGTCACAAAGTTAATTTACCTGTAATATTTTAAGTGTTTAGAAAGTTGAGAGAGATCTTTAGATAAAGGCCTGCACTTACTTTAACACACTGTCAAAAATGCTTTTTAAATATTTCAGGAAGTTTTTAACTGCTAAAAGACAAAAGTTTGCCATTTGCTAGAAAATTATCAACACTCTTTTAGCTTACTTTAGCATTAAAGTCATTGATTCGAAAAAAAGAATGAGCTGAAGTATTTTAAGTGAGCACCACATAAATGTGAAAAAGCATTATGAGAACAAGTACAAGAAATGACAGTTTGTGTTGCACATTTAGATATAAAGCGATATTGTCAAATTGTTTGTATTGCAGAAAAGAACACCTAGACCAGGAAACTCATTTCCGCATTGCTTATATTATTATTTTTTGTTTTCTATTTACAAGATTTCTTGAAATGTCCTTTGAAGTTCAGTCATAACGGATCATGCGAAGTATTTTCTAAATAAAGGCTAAGTTTAGCATAATCCAAGATATTTTATTTGGAGGTACCTTAACAGCCATAATATTTGGGCTTTAGGTTTGTTTTATTTTTTCAGTTGAAAACATTTGTTTCACCAACAAACATTTCCAGAATGCAAACATGTGTTTTAACTGTTATAGCTGAAACCAGCATTTGTTTTAGTACTGCTAGGATGCCTAAGTGTTTTGCAAATCGGAAAGGGATGCTTGTAGAAATGTTTACCAAAAAAATTGGGCTGTTAGAACTGAAGATATTTTCAAAAGATTTTCTTTGGAGAAAAGAATAATAAATAAGAACAACAAAACCCCAGTCTGTTACACTTGGTGTGGAGCTTCCCACATGTTTGATCCCTTACCAAAAGATTGGAATTGTCTGATAGCTATCGCCAAAATTTAAGTAAATAGATCAAGTTTTAAATGAATTGAAATTTGCAACAAAGGAAATAATAAATCTAACATTTTGAAATTCAGTGATTTCCATAAATGGTATACATGTTAGTAATTTTTATTTCAGTTATAGTTGTTTCAGTGTTTCACAAAAGTATTCTGGTATTTTATGATATTTAAGATTTCAAGATCACCATTTTTCTATTTTAGAATGGGGTGTGTTAAGTAAAGATGATTGTAGTCATGGTGAAAAAGAGAGTGAGGTGGAAGATGTGTGTATATTAATGCATACCCACATATATTTCCTGTACATATGCATGTAAGGATAAACACATGTACGACTATTATAGTGGCTGGGATTATGGACAGTGACAAGCAAGATGGTATCAGTGGGAATGAGCAGGTTCCTTCTGTTGGGTCCCAGAAAGTTCATGGTTATTTCATGGATTAAAAAATAGCATAATACTATTCTAAAAGAAACTTAAAGCATCAACCACTTTTAGGTTCTTTTTAAAAAAGTATATAAAATCAAAAGGACTTTCCTGGTTAGAAAGAAATGGAATTAGAAGGGTACATAGATAAAAGCAAAGTCTTTAATTTACCATCAGAGGTGAAAAAGATGGGAAGACTCAGGGTAAATTTGTTTCATATTTAGGAAATTAAAATATTGTTGCATCTACTCTCTTCTTCTCCCTTTCCCTCTCCCTCCCCCCTCTCTTTATTTCTCTTGTCTGTCTCTCTGCTAGTTTTTCAGTTTAGTCATTATTCTAGGCAAGGAGGGGAGGAACTACTTGTCTCTTCCCTCCTTGAAGGGTACAGACACAGGCAAAGAGTCAGTGGATTAGAGTAAAAAGGGGCTCGAAAGGTCATTTTGTCTATAGCCCTGTCTCCAAGTAGGATTACCTTTAATTCACTATGGAAGAAAGCTTTTCTGATTTTTTTTCCAAAATAGATGAATACATATGTATATGAATATACACACATATACGTATATATCTATGTATATGTACACACATCCACACTGGAGTTCACAAATCCATTTGTAAACCAACATCATGATTGATAGCTGAAATTCATATGCTGGATTATAATTTTCAAATGTAAATCTTCCTTCTCTGCACATGATTCAATTGCATGCAAATTTCATAGACAAGAAAACTATTTCCACAATTAGCCACTTGCACCAAGGACCGATTTCAGTTGTGGCTGAATTGCATTGGAATTTCCTGCATCCATGTCTACCCCATTTGAAATTTTCTAGGTGCAGTTAAATTGTGCATGGAACTTGCATACAGAAAATAAAATTATTCTGATGAAGTTCCTTTTTTAAAAAGCCTACTTATATATAGACACCTGGATAAAAAGAAATTGCGAAAGGAATTTTACTCTTGATTTAAAAAAAAAAAAGATGCAGACTGAGAAGAAACAAGTACTTTCAGGGGTTCCATTTGGTCAATATATCAGTGGACAATGAGAAAGGGAGTTAGGTTCACAGAGTAGCCACTTCATGGCTTTTTAGCAGAGTGATCCCTATGTGAAAAAAATAGTTGAGGTTTGATTCATTGCCATGGGTTTATTAATATCAAGTTTTACCTTAGGCTGTTGCTTACAACAGCCTGTTTAGTAGTTTTCATTCAAGGCAGATTAATATTCCTGACAGAGAGCTACTCATTGATACAGTTCTGTGGCATCTACACAATTAACTTTCCTTCATTGCACATCAGTGGCATGTTAAGTTTTTCCTAACAACCTCTATGGATGCATATAATCTCATCACAATATATGAAGCATGTCCAATAAAAAGAACATTGATGGGTACTTTAGTTCAATATAGCAGAGAGATTTTATACAGCTGGACCAAAAAAAAAAAAATAAAAAGGTAGAATTCAATCATTAAAACATCTCCCTATCCTACAGTCCTTTCCCAACAAGTTACATCTACATTAGGTTCAGTAGATTCCTAAGAAAGACAAAGCAGTGGATGGATGCAGTCATCCAATCTTGCACTAATGAATAGCACTGTGTAGTGGAGAGGGTGCTTGATTTGGAATCAGAAGACACCTGGGTTCAAATCCCCCCTCTGACATTAACTGTTCAATCATGAGCAAAGCCTTGGTCTTTCATATGTAGAATGATAGGGGGATGAGTATATGAACTCTTAGGTCCCTTTCAGCTAGCAATTTACAATCTTTTGATCCATATAACAGGAGCCGTGAGAATGCCTGCACCTATCTCACAGGGTTGTCATAAAAATCAAATGATGCGATATATAAAGTTTTTTTCAAATCTTAGAGCACAATGAAAAACTATTACTACTATTCACTCCAGGAAAAGTGCAGTTATCTTTTCATCACATATCGCACTACAGAATTAAATTGTGTATCCCATGTGGAGCCCAGTTGTACGTAAACATTGAAATATCCCCTGAGTTATACAGGCAAATGTATTCCCACACCTACTCTACAAGTGTTTTATTTTTCCCAAGTTCACACGTGTGTGGGGATGTATATTTATATACGCATATATATTTATCCGTTATATGTGTGCACATGTATGTGCATACACACATATACACAGATACACCTAGATACATGGAGATAGATATATTTATATGTGTCTTAATCTGCAGTACATACTCTATGTGCTTTTAGTTAATGCCACCATCTAATCAGCATATACATATCACGTGTATCTAGGAAGTCAGATAGTTGTTAACTAAATGAAAGAAAATTACTTTGCTCTACCCATCAGTGTTCCAACTGTGCTCCTCGACGTAATCTACAGTAATTGTATTGCATAAACCTTTTTGTTGGAATATCTTGCAGCAATTCATTTATAAACATTATCTGGTTTCAAGGAACATGAGCAGTGTGAAAGGCAACCTAGCATAGAGAATGAAGGGCCAAACTTGAGTCAGGTAGACCTGGGTTCAACACCTGGCCTCAGCCACATAACAGCTATTTAGATAGGGGGTCACTGCAGCTCTCACCCCACCCCGATACCCTGGCAACTATCTAAGACTCATGCGACTGATGAATCACTGCACTCCATCAGTAGGAGTTTCCTCCTCAAAATCAGTGAAATACCTGGTCTGGAACCTGCCCCCTCTACTCTCTCTCTCTCTCTCAAAGAAAACACCCAAAAAACCAAGCAAGCAAAGAAACAAAAAGCCCCAAACCCAAGCCCAAGAAATAAAACAGCCACAAAAACCCCACAGTACAGCATAGTAGTAAAAATAAAGGGCGTAGAATCAGAGCAAACAACTCATTTCAAGTCTAGACTTGGCTTCTGCCTCTCTCTCTGGCTTCTGGCAAATCTCTTCACCTTTCCAAGTCTTGGCTTTCTCATCTGTAATATGGAACTAACACTTACATTAATTACCCCCACAGGGTTGTTATGAATATCAAATATATGTTAAACACTGTGTAAACCTTAAAGCATCATATGTCCAAAAGTTCTTATTAATGTTATTATTTCTTAGATGAAGAACTGAAAGCAGAATCTAAATCCCTGTTCCACCTAATCCTTTTTCGCTGAATAATGTACGTGAAGCGCTCTGCTAACTTTAAAGTGATGCACACACATACATCGTTCATCATCATCCTCATCAAACTAAACTCAAGTAATCCTGCGAATTCAACATTTGGATGTAAAATTATAAAAGAAGATATCCAAGTCTATTCTTTGGATGAGAAAAAGCAAAGTGTAAATGCGATGCTCTATTTCTTTACTTTTCTCCACTAGGGTACTGTCATCTCAGAGCACTTACCACCTGTTTCATAATGACTAATATAATCCCACTGAGTATGGCCAAGGAAAACATCAAACACATTGAGGTTTTTATACAAAAATGGCAGCGAGAAATGCATTGAATTCCACTAAAGAGAGATTAGTCTTTTGCTATGGACTTTAAGAAAGTTTCTAAATTTATACTCTTTTCCCTTGTTAAAAAAAATTTCATGTCCAATTCCACAGGACTGTGTAAAAACAAGAAAATTAAGCTAAATACAGCCTGAGAAAAATAATGTATAAGGCATTTTAGGCTAATATGAATAAATAAAAATACAAAAATAAGCAAAAATATGAAAAATAAAAGATCTATCTCTCCAAATATAGAGAGCATCAGTTAAAATCTGCCACACCAGTGGGAACAAGTATGGTGTAAAGGGGGTGAGAAGGGGAATGATCTCTTCAGTATGCTCATGTAAGAGATCAAAACATGGTTGACATCTTAGGGACATCAAGCTCTAGGACCTGAATATGTGGGCTGGGATGATGAGAAAAGGAAGGACTTAGAAGAAATTGAAGATAGAAAGGGGGAGGTGATTTAATTAGGAGTAAATTAGCTGCCAGAAATGTGGTCTAGTCTGAACCTGAGAAGGAAATCTGTAGATAGATGATAAAGTACTTCACTTAGCTTCTTCAGTGATCAGGGGAGAACACTTTCCTGGGATTCTAGTGACTAAGAAAGAATGCTTAATCTGGGATGTAGAAGCTAGTCTAGAACTAGAAAATGAAATGGAAAGGACCTTAGCAACTCATCAAGCTGATACATAGCAAGCATCAAACTCAGTCGAATAATGACGATAACTGAAATTCCTAATATCACACAACATATTATATATTCCAATACACTTTCACATAAAATGTCTATTTTATTCAACTCACACAATTCCACAAGAAGGGAAGGCAAGTATTATGGTTCTCATTTTGTAGGTGATAAAAGTAAAGTGCAGACAACTGAAGTGATTTGTCCAGGGTCAAAATTAGAAAATGTTTAGCAAACTATTAAGTTGAAACGTTGAGTCTAGAATCCAGACTGTCTCATTTCTAGTCCAAATGCTCTTTCCATTTGCTTCTTCATGAATAATAAAGTCATGTACTTAGATAACCAGTGTTTCCAGTCCAGTCTGGAGCATTTTTCATGAGAGTCTCCTAAATGATGGACAGAATATCAATTTAACACTGGATAACTAACTATATAAGGAGTTGAAAAGATGGGAAGATTCTTCATTTTTCCTTCTTTGAAAGGACATCATGATTCCAGACTGTCTTTGGGAACAATTCCAGGAAATAGAAAGAGACTCTCTTACAGATCCTTGATTTCCAAACCCTGATTTCCAAGTCAATTTCCCCTTAGGGGAGATCAGAAACTCTTAGTTGCATAAGATATCAACTCAAGTCTCCCTTGAACAGAGTTAATTCATTCCTGTGTACTTTTGGGGGTATATTCTAATAGGTGTATCTTCTCCAATTTCTATTTGCTATTGGCATAGATAAATGGGTTTACTCACTACTCACTATTTGTGATGATCTTTTGTGTACCCAGTGTGTGGTGGAAAGGGGCCAAGCTGGTAGATGCAAGCTTGGGGTACTCTCATCTCTCATGACATAGAATGGTGAGGGAAATGAATTTTTGTTTTGAATCTATTATATCACTGGAGAAGCAATAATTAGGAGGGCAAGATTCCAGAGAGATCTGGAAATGCTTTACCTTGAGCTATCTGCCCGTACATTCAGACAACCTATGTGGAGATACGTATCTTACATGAGCAGCATAGGTCTTTCACTTGTAGTTTCTCTATATCTGAATCTTTTTTTGTAATTGCTGCTGTTGTCCTTTGTTTACGTTTTTTCATCAGTGGTCATGGTCAAAGGATTCATCGCCAAGTGACCAGATTATAGGAATTTCACTAGACTGGTCTTCAGAAAGCAGACGTAATGTACATCTGGAATCATTTATATTAAACACCTTTCCAGTATGGTGGATCCTGACAGAGATTACACTTTTTCTGGTACAGCCTTCACAAACCTAGGGGCAGTTCTACATCATGATGAGGCTTCTAAGTAGTATGCAAGAATACAGGAGTAGGTAGAGATTTCTGCACTCAGATGGATCTCTGTTCTCATCATGGATATTCCCTCCAAGGAGGATTGCAATTGGTCCATGCATGCATGCCATTGTTGTCTGACTCTTGCCTAAACCTTTATAAATTTGTCATAAGGGGTCCACCCAACATTCTGGGAGCCTTCCTTCTTTCTTGACATCCTGATATACAGCAAAACATCTTTTCCTCTGATTGTCCACATGTTATGATAAAAATATTTTAGGAAAGGGATAGAATAAAGGAAAAGGTTAGGGTTAGGGTTAGTCCAATGGTCTAATGTCCAAGTCTAATAATAGAAGGAAGCCCGTGAACCTTCCTTGAGCTGTGGTAGCAGAAAGTTACCAGCAATCAGAATACCAGGGACTTTTCTGTTTTTTGATGACAGTGCCCTATTGTCATCTAAGTTCTAATCTGTATTAAAAGCTTCAAATAATATTTAATATGTTTGTAGCATAGTCTCAAGGTGGAGAGGGAATGTAAGATTTTAATTTGCATTGGAAACTGGTAAAAAATACGAATGCCAATAAACTCTCCAAATGCCAATGCCACTCTTTAAATATATATATGTATACTTCAGATATGAAACTCTAGATATGAGAAGAGAAAAAGAATAGGATAATGGGATTTCTTTAGGAATGACAGAACACAGAGGTGTTCTCACTGCAAATGGATCATAGGATTTTAAAACAGGCAAAAACAAAAAGAATACATATGGAATTTCATAACGTATTACTTCTGTTATAGAACTGGAGAGATAATCAGTAAAAACCTGCAAATTTAAACAATCTGCAAGTCAAAATCTACAACTTTGAAGTTCCCTAGTACTACCAGGAATCCAATCAAGGGTCTCATTTTAAATCAATTTCTTTAAAGACTTCTTCCTTCTTCAGAAGTCCAAATAGTTGTCAGCTGCTTTCTATGTGTATTTCCTGGAGTTTCTGAACTAAATTGCCTAGGAGTTTGGGAATATAAAGCATAATATCCAAAGATAACCCACTAAAATATACCCTGTATTTTAATTTTTTGCCTATATGAAAGGGCATTCCTACGTTATTCATTTGAAAGTGTATTCCTTACTGAGTGCCATGTTTGAGGAATGCTTACGAACAGGCAGACAGGCCCTTCATGACATGTAACAAAAATTCCAATTCTACCTTACTTATAAAAAAAAAAATCTTTTTTTTGTTTTTTACTGAAAGCTGGTTTTGACCAGGATACCAAAACCAATCCAGTATAAGTTCCTCACCCCATACCATGTTTTCTAAAAAGATCATCGTTTACAAAGCAAAAGACCACCTAAGTCATTCAAACAATTTAGAAGACTTTAGGGAGAAAAATGAGGTCTTTTAAAGTATGAGAAAGACACTTACATGCTAACATGTGGGATATGTTATTTGAACATGGCTCCAAACCAAAGAGAATGGCCTGACAGTAACGCAGACTATTTAGCCTAGTGCTGTACCATGCAGGAGGCAGTGTCAGCTTCTGAACCTTCCCAACACCAAAAGAAAATTCACATATTACAAGGCTTGGAGATGAAGTAACACTCAGCCCTAGAGGGCACAGATTTCGTCTTTATGCAAATCAGTGCCTGTCACTGCATGCATGATTCACTGCTCAGAGTGTACTCTTCTGTGACGAATGAGTCCCGCTTAATTTGGCAGTGATTATGCGGGTTGCTGGCCCTCTAAACCCCTTTGAACTTGTAATTGTTGCTGGTTTAAATAATGAACATTAACAGGAGGTGGATTCATAAAACTGTGGATAATTACAATTTTTCCCCCTTTTCCTTTGGTTTTATACTAGATATGTTCTATTACCTATATAACACATACACATTTACATCTGCACATCTTCAGCTTTAACTTAATGTATAGAAATGCTACTGAGGCCACTGATATCTGCATCCTTCCAGGTTACTGCTGAAATAAAACTGCAGCCTAGCTCCGAATGGAGGGGGGGAGTGGAGGGGGACCAGTGGAGAGCAGTGGAAGAGAGAGATCAGAAAGGCTTGAATGCTGGTAGGAAAGGAGGAGCAATGGTGTTCATGAATATTCATAGCTAGTCACATCTGTAGCAGCCTGGCATTCCACCTTTTTTTCTCTTTGCAGTTCAACATGGGCTACAAGTGCAAACAAAAGAAGGTGCTTTCTGTAGTTCCATCAGGCCCCAGGTTTAATCTTAGCTGTACATATGGGTGAACTTATTTCTGTTAGGCTTTTTCAAATGTCCTCTCTGACCCTTCTGAATTCCAAAGGGCTGAGCGTGGTATTTGTGTGTGTGTGTGTGTGCATGTGCGTGCGTGCGTGTGTGTGTGTATGTGGAGAGAGAGAAAGAGAAGAAATCAGACACTTAAACATCACATGTGTGACTCCAAATGATTTCTCATTCCTACTCCCTGCCCATTTCTTTAGAATTCACAAAATCTGCCAATATTTCTTGATCTGGTGGGAGATAAATTTTGACTCGGTGTTGGACAAAAATAAAATCCTATTGATAGGTCACAGTACCCAAAGTTAGCCAAGTGGGTGAGCCACTAACATGAAACAAGCAACGAATGAAAAAATTTAGCAGCCTCGTGTTCATTTTTCAAACAGCACAGCAGAGATTTATAGCTTTGCGGCTCTCATGGCAAACTAAGCAGCCCACAGAAAGCTATCTGTTTGTTCACCATGTTTTCCCCAGTTTTTGTTCTTTTTCTATTTGGAGTTTTTTTAAAAGTCTACATTTTCTTTATCCTATAGTGTGAGTTGAATATCAAAGGCCCAGTGCGGTTGGGAAGTCTCCAGCATACAGCAGCAGCTCAATGGGATGTTATTAGAGTCTGCGTCACAACATGGCAGACTGATTAATTGTAACTGTATCAATGGATGTGCAACTTCTCAAAGACGCCTCCCTCTCGAGTAGCTCAAAGGGGACCATGGGAAGAAAAAGATTGAAAAAAAAGAGCTAAAGCCCAGTGGCCAGGACAGACAGGCTGGCACAGTGAAGGAAGGTGAAGTTATATTTTATAGAAGGAAAACAATTCTTTCAATAATTATACACATAATAGGAATTTTGTCTTTGACAAAGTCGCAGGCTTAGAACAGCTCCACATTCATGTAAAATGAAATCTGTGTACAACTTAAAAGCAATTTTATTGATGTAACGGTGTCCCCCAAAATAACTAGCAGATGGTTTTCCACCCCCTCAATGAAACATTTAAACAAATCGCAGAATTGTCAAAATTTTATCATGAAGGCACACACGCTATAAAAAGGTTGGTTTTAAATTGAATTGTGAATTCGCCTCATTGCACAATATTTTTTCTAAAATTATAACCGGAAAATATTCTCTGTTTAATTTTTTAACATATCCTTTCACAAAACACATCTGCTATGAAGTATTTCTAATTTGTGCTAGCTGCTTTTTAACAAACAGAGGGACTGTGCCACCCTTTCTTATTGGAGCAAATAAGTGCGTTCTCTTTCTTCCTTCTATATCTTTTCACTACTGACAGAAGGATGTTAACATACTCCTGAAGGAGGAAATAAATGGATGGCGGAGGTTAAAATTGTTTTTACTATAAAAAGCAACTGATGCTTCACAGGTTAAAGAACTGAGGAAGAGGAAAAATGAAGAAAAAAAAATAAGGACATAGGGAGATGGCTTGGTATGTAAGAGTTGGAAAGAAAGAGCAAAAACACACCGAAAACATACCACTATTATGGCTTGATTATTAGGAACATAATAAGTGCTGGGCCAAAGAAAATACCACAAACTCAAAGAGTCTAAATTAGGTGAAAAGGTTAGCTGAAGATAGAAGGGTTGAAGAATACTAGTGTATTATGCTGTCAACTCTTTGGAGTTAAAATGACACAGAATCACCACTCCCAGTCAAGAGTTTATTTCCATCTCATACCTCTCTCATCCTTAATTGGTATGTGCTTATTACCAGTAAGAGAACTGCATTTGTATAGTTCGGAGTATTGGCCATGGCGTTACAAATTTTTTGTTACAAATTTTGATTTTTTTTCCCCCTCTTGCAGTAAAAGGGAGAAATTTGCAAAATCTTAAATGTTTTTTAAAATGTAAGCAAATGACATCTTGCCTTCAATGAATAGCAGTTACTGAACAGATTCATAGATTGTTAAAGCTAAAAGCGATCACAGAGATCATCTAGTTACCATCCATCCCCTTACTTTACAAAGGACAAAGGTAAGGTCCAAGGGACTTTTAAGGACTTGCTTGCTCAAGGTCACACAACTAGTCAGTTGCAAAGTGAATAGTGACGTATATTCAAACCTATTATGTAGGGTGGCATGATGAATGATAAAATCATATAGCTGCAATTAATTTCAATAGACCACCAAGGACAGATCACTACATAAATGTTTAAATGGTACAGAATCCTGCCACCCACTCACTCCACATCCTTTTTATTTATAAGTTCTAGAAGAGGGAGAAAAAACTATTAAATTTTGACCTGAGAACCTGCTTTACTATCTCCCTTTTTTTAGATTTATCCTATGACATTATAATCTATATTTTTGAAACAAAGCATTTATTACTTAGTTTTTGGTTCCTGAGTAAAAAAAAATAGCATAAAAGAAATTGGTTGGTGAGTAGAAATGACTTGCAAAGACTATTAAAAATCAGTCTCTGCGTTGAAAGCAGTGAAATACACTAAAGAAACAGAAAAATATTAAAAACACAAGAAACCAAATAAACTTTAGCCCTTCTTTTTATTCATAAAGAACAACAAATCACCCCTAACTTTCCTGGTTTTCTCAACACAACTCTGGCCAAAAGCTTTTCTTGTTCTCCTTTCCTCCTCTTTCCTTTTAAGAGATTACCTTGAATACACTGGATAAATATACCTATTTGTTTCAATGTAGTTTCCTCCATTAGAATATAAGCTCCCTGAGGCCAGGGGCTTCATTTTTGCCTGTCTTTGTGAATGCTTAATAAATACTTTTTGGCATTGACTAGAAGACTGACTTTGCCTGCAACAAATGCCAAGAGATTACCTTGGAGGGCTTTGATACACCAATGAGAAATTTATGTTTATGTAGCTGTTATACTGAAAAGATGATTACATCCAGCCCTCACTTATCTTCTCTAATGGAAAACAATGCTATGGGTAATGCAAAATATAAAATAATCTACTGTTTTCCTCTATCTTAATGAAAATGGGAGTGGGGAGAAAGGGAAAATTTGGATGTTCCAACTCAACCTGTAATAAGATGATAACAATTTTCTATTCTCCAGAAGCCCCTGCTTCCCATGTGAGTCTGGACCATTACTCTACTAGGTAAAGAAATGCCCTTATTACAGCTCAATTCCACAAATGTGTATTACATTTCTATTGTGGGCTGAGTGATGGAGGTGATTTAAAGTTTAAATGTAAGACACCTCCACTCTTTGGGAGCTTAATCCAATACTATTAACAGAGGACTATGGCAATTACATGATAGGTATAGTATAGAGGTATAAAACAATGAGCTGCATGAGGTTCAAGGTGGAGGAAGATCATTCATTGATTAGGGAGGGTGTGGTTAGGGAAGATTTAATGGAGAGAGCAGCACTGGGTTTTCAAGGACGTCTAGGAATTAAATGGATAAAAAGAGAAGGGGATTCCAGGCATAGGATGCAGTGAACCAGGGAGAAAGAGAGAAGTCCAATTTGCCTACAATGTAGAGAAGGTAGAAAGGAAAAAAAAAAGAGAGGTAAGGATGGAAAGGTTGAGCAACGACTGCCTGAACAGGCCTTGAATGCTAAGCAAAGGAGATGAGATATCATTTATTACACACTTGGAAGCCACTAATGACTTTTTAGCAGAGAAGTAACATAATCAGATAAGAGAACTAGGAAAAACTGTCCCTGTTAGATGCCATGTTAGAAAACAACCTCCTTACTATACAGATGAGGAAACTGATAGCCTGAGAAAGTGACTCACTCAAGTCTAAAGGGCTAGATAGGGGTAGGCTTGAGATCAATATTTAAGAAGAAGTCATCTGCCAGTGGTATCAAGGATGGATTGTAAGAGAGGTAGGTAGAGTGGCATTCCACTGGACATCCCCATAGGCCACGGTAGATGAAGAACAAAATGTAATTCTGTTCATTGAGACTGACTGTATTTTGCATCTATATGTAGACAAGTCATAGTGAGAGTCTCAAAGTTGCATAGTATATCATAGATCAGGTTCTAAATTCAGCTCTTTTTAAATTCCAAATATAGAATTTAAATTCTCAATCTTCTCAGCCATTCTACTTGTACAGTGAAACAAGTATTCTATCTATAATATTCAATGACTATTGTAGATGAACAATTGAGGACGGCATTTTTGCCACATAACCACCAAAACATCGCCTATTCAATGAGGCTAAATCGTAACTTTGAATGCAGGTCCACTAAATTCTAGGAACTCCTGGTGAAATAACTCCAAGATTATTCAAAGGAGAGATTGAAAATGGAAAGAAATTAATGAGTATTTTGGGGGCCATTGACGTAGGGGGAAGGCTATATGAGATAACAAGAAGCAAATCAAAGTTTAGTTATGTAGGGGGAGCAGAAGCGCCGAGGTTGCCAGAGCTAAGGTACCGCTAGGTTTATTCCAATCTTTTACATTCATGAGTGTGAATTTCAGATATAATCAAAACAGAAGTGACAAAACCCAAAACCACATGAGCAAACACTGGCTTTAAAGTGCTGTGGGAACACAGACATTTGTTTAAGTAACTACTGTTTAAAAAATGCATACATAGTAACACCAAAATAAACAGCTTGCAATGCTGTTTATTTTAAGATACACAATAGTAATGTAAAATGTGGTATGCCCTAGATCCAGAGAGCCCTAACATTATTTACAGTTCTAAAGAGTCCTAGGAACACTCAACAACATGCCAGCAGAGTAGACACTTCCTGATTGGGATGATAGCTAAGGTTAGAATTCATTACTTTTGTAGCAAGGAGCAAACAGGTCACCACAAAGACCACTGATTTCCCTGCTCCTGCTGATAGCTGTGATCTGTCAGTGAAGTCCTACAGAGAGCAGGGTTGCCAATTTTGTTCACTGAAGTGTCTATTAATCACAGGTCTTTGCAAAGGGCTAAGAGCAAAGTCTGCAAATATGGGAAAGGGTCTTTCCTGGTGACCATAGCTTTTTTTTTCTCTCTCTCTTTCTGTGTGTCTGTCTTTCTATCTCCCTTTGCCATTTTCCTATCTCTCTGTCTCTTTCCATTGAAAAACATATAGCATATAGTACATACAGTGTATATATGTATATATGCACATATATATGCACATACATAATGCATATATAACATATATAGCCAGTGCAAATATAGTGTGTGTGCATATATTTGTGTGTGTGTATGTGTGTGTTTTAAATGGAAAGAAGAAAAACAAACCCTTGAAAGTATGCAAGCTGGTTGGGGTGCTGAAGCATATGTAGAACTGAACTCTAAGAAAAAGCAGCTAGATCAAACAAACCCTAAACATGATCAAAATAAAGAACTCCATTTGTGGTTTATTTTAGTCAACACTGATTAGTCAATCCACATGCCTTCTCTCCTCTTCGCCTTGTCTATATTCTCCCTAAGTGCTTCTAGGAAATTAAAAGTTTAGGGTGTTTTATTTCAGATTCTCTTTGACATTCTAGAAAGGTGGGTGGTTTTTTTTCCCTGTCTGGTATCCAGCCAAATACTGTAATCCTGTTTTTTTTTTTCCATCTTGACTTTCCATTCTTTTGATGTTACCTCCCCATACGAGTTAACATCCACCTTTGCCCCTGGACATACCTGCTTCTTTGTGAATGAATTCTCCTACCTTTTCCACAAGTGTCCCTTTTTCACATCCTAGGCTTAATGAAAACATGCTTTCTCCTAACAATGCCCCTTCTCTCAAAAGTCTCTCCAATTATGCCCATTTTATCTCTCATTCTCTCTATTTCATTGGCCAAGAGGAAAAGGTACACATACTCCTTGCTTCTCGGTATGTTTCTAAAGGATTTTTGGTTACCATCATTCAACAGTCTCTTCTCTGTTGAAGTCAACATCACTCACTTATAAACACTCTCTAAACCAATCTTACCTTGTCATCTCCTACACCCACTTCCACTTTCCTCAATGACATCCAGCTTAATCTTCCTCTTCATCTAATCCATTATCATCTTCTGTTATTACTTACTGAAATTAAGATTCATCAGCTTTCTATCTCCAGATTTTCTTTTGTCCTTACCATTTTTTTGAGGAAGATATATCCCTTTTCCTTTCCAAAACTAACCCTTTGACCCATGTTCTTAGTCCACCTGCTTCAGCAGCTTCATTCACCAATCATTTCCACTCACTTACATTTTCAGTTTCTCCTCTACTACTTCTTACCCCTTATAGACAATTAAGATCAGATTTCCTCTGTAGTTCAAATTGCACATAGCTTTGTGTCACCAAATCAGAAATGTAAGTCTTAGTAGGGGTGGGGGGTGAAACCATAAAAGGTAAGTGCGGACAAGGAACATTCCTGGCAGAAATGATAGTTCTGCAGGAGAAATATCAAGTATGTCTATTTGTTTCCTTGGTTGGCAGTGTATTTTTTTTTTTGCCTGCTTTCTTACTTAACATTTTCCTCAGTCCAGAACTCTGCTTTATCTTTCTCTTAAACAGTTGTGCTTTGGACTCTCTCTCAGTTGCTGCCCTCTGTTACCTGGCAGGTGGCCCATCTGCCTGATTATCTCCTGAACTAGTAGCATTTATTTGCTCCTTACTTTCTTCCCATACCTTGGCGTGCCATTTTCATTACCTGATCTGACCTACACTTTTATCTCTGAAACAGATTCCTTTGTTTATCCTCCAGCTCAAATATCTAGCTCCTAATTGCTTTGGATATATAGGTGGGATACACCTATCTTAAAACAAACAAACATCTCTCCTCACTTTTCTTGATTTATGACCCTATCTTCCTATCTTTCTTTACCACCAAGCTTCTGCAAAACCTAGGTCTTCCATATTTGACCAGTAGGCCAGTTGTACCCTACCTGATGCTGAGGTACAACCCTGACTGACATTTGTAGTGGGGAAAAAATAAACTAGTTAGCTAATAACATATATGAAGTAGTCATCCAGCAGCACCTAAACCTTGCTACTGTTGTAACTAGTTACCTTTATGAGTTATGTTAGTAGCCTTGGAAAAATCAGTAATTATATCATTAATTACATTTAATTTCAATTAAAATTAAATTCACGCATCCTCCTGACACATAGGGATTTTTGGTGCATCCCACTATGGAAAAACTTGGATGCTTAGAATCATAAAATCTAAGAGTTGCTAGGGACTTTACAGGTCAGTTAGCCCAACTCCTACCTGAAGTGATCTTTCAACCTCAACTTGAAGACTTCTAGTGAAAGGGGACTCAAGATCGCCATAGGCAACTCACTGCATTTTTTGAAACACTCAAAGTTTGGGTATTTTTCTCTTTATATTTAGCTGAACTTTTCCTTCCTATAATGTATACCCACTGATCCTAGTCTTCTCCTCAGATCACTCTTAGACATGAAAAACATTTTCTTTTTTTTATAGAGTGTTCTCATGTCTCCTGCATCTCTTCTTCTCCCAGTTAAACATTCTCAATTCCTTTAATGTCTCCTCACATAGTAGAGCTTCCAGTTTATAGCACCATCCTGATTGCTTTCTTCTAGACGTTCTCCACATCCTTCTTAAAACATAATGCCCATAACTGCACACAATATTCTAGGTATATCCCACTTATACACCCAGGTCTGACAAGGTCAAAGTTGAGGGAAATATTTTCCTCATACTGGATATTATTTTCCTATCAATGCAATCCAAGATGAGGTTAGCTGTTTTGGCTACAACTTCACACTGACTAATATTGACAGGTTTTTAAAAAAATGTTTGGACCTATGCCTTCATTATTTTGGGGGAACTCCCAGTGTCAAAACTCTTCTCATCAATATAGAAAGGCAATTCATTTGTAGAGTGCTGAGAACATGGATGACCTTTCTATGCTCACATGGCTACTATTTGTCAGAGGCAAAACTAGGAGCCAGATTTTCCTGTGTCAAAAGCTGGATCTTTATCTGCCAAACAACAGCTTCTTTATTAAAATTCTGGCTTTTTTCACTTGAAAATTTCCGGCTATGTCATCCCAACCCAGAGTTATGTAGTTGGCTTTTAAAAACTCAACACAGGACTTCACATTTGTTCCCATTAAATTTCCATCTTGTTTAATTCAGTCCATTTCCCCAAGATTTTCCAAGATCTTTCTCAAATCCAAATTTGGTCTCACAATGTGTTTGTTATCTCTCTCAGCTCTGTGTCATCTGAAAATTAGATAAGCATTCACTCTAGATATTTATCTAAGTCTCTGATAAAAATATTGAACAAAACACAACTAAAGACTAAGCCCTTTGGGAGTGCACTTTTGATACAAATCAATGAATCAGTGTTTTCTGAGTTTGGTCAGTCAACTTTTCCCAAACCTACCTAACTATGCTATCATGAAATACATTTGTCTTATCATGTCTACAAGGAAGTGAATCGTCAATGCTAGCTATTTACATTTCTTCATTACCTATTAATTCCTTAGTTCCTTGTAGTTTGGCTTCTGCCAACAGGAAGTTTCCATAACCATTGGGTTTCTGTCCAATAAATACTTGTTGAATGAATGATCAACACATTTCTCTTCACAGTCTCAAATTCATCTCCCCTAGTTTTTGAATCCACTTTTTCCTTCTTCACTACAATCAAATAAATTCAATTATTTGAATATGCATGACTTCCTCACTTAAACAGTACTGGTCAGTCTTTCTTTTGAACAAGATCAGTTTCCACTGAACCTACTTCCTTCAAAGACACTGCTGAACTTTAAGTTCTCATTCTTCTGGATGTCCCTTCAACATTTGACTCTTGACTACCCACTTTTTTGGAATTATGTCATCGGTGCTATACAAAATTGGTTTTCCCCAAGTTTCTTCAGTTATATTTTTCTGCCTTCTACAGTGAGTCTTCTTTCTCCTCCTACACCCTAAACATAGACATTCTCATTCTTCCCCTTATCCTTTTTTGCCCCCTGCTCTCATCCTCCACAATCTCACCTATTCCCTCAGCTTTGCTTGTAATATTTATATGCTTCTAAATCTAAATCTCTAAACTTGATCCTGACTCTAACATTTAGTGCCTTTGTGATGTTAGGCAACATCACACTTAATCTCCCTAGGGCTCAGTTGCGTCATTTGCTAAGTTTGGAGGTTAGACTAGATCCAAGTTCCTTTCTGATGTCTGTGATATAATCTTTTCTAAGTATGAGTTTTATATTTCCAACTACCTGCTAGACATCTCAATTTTTATGTCATTTCAACATCTTAAATTGAATATATAATGCCCAACTTCCTGGCAAAACCATTTCCTATTCCTGACTTGCCTATTAAGGATTGCCCCATTTTCCTGGTCAAAAACCCCCAATTTTATTTGACTCCTTTTCTTTCCCACCCCCTTCCCATACTTAATTATTTCCCAAATCTTGTCAATTCATATTTTGCGACATCTTTTCATCAATTGTCTCCTTTACATGAACCATTATAGCCACTCCGTTCAAGTCCTTGTTACCTCTACCTCTACCATTAATTATACAACAGTCCTTAAATGGTCTCTTCAACTCAATCTCTCACCATTCAAGTCAATATAATATACTATCACCAGAGCAATCTACCTAAGTAAAACTGATGATGCCACTCAACTGTTCAAAAGCCCTTCCAGATTTCTCTGTACCCTACGAAATTAAGTACACATGAGTACACACACACACACACACACACACACACACACATCCGCACACATCCACACATCCACATACATCATCTCCTTTACTAGATTGTGAACTCTTTAATAAGCAGACTCTGCTTTATGTATCTTTGTATCTCCCCCACCCTCAACCCCAGTACCTAGTACACTGCCTTGTCCATATAAAGTGCCTCAAAACATTGGTTGGATGAAATATTAGTCCTGTTATATTTCTCTCTATGATCGCAAGTTAATTTTCCCTCTAGAGGCTGCCAGGTGGTTCTATGAATAGAACATTGAACCTCAAGTCAGGAAGATCTGACTTTAAATCTAGCTTCAGATCCTTACTAGCTATGTGACCCTGGGCAAGTCATTTAACCTTTGCTTGCCTCAGTTTCCTCAGCAGTGAAAGATCATTTTCTGAGAAATCCAAACTGAAGTCAGAGGTCAGTTTGCTCATATTTGGGCTGATCTCTGTTGTGTATATGACTTCTCATTCCTATAAATAAGGGTAGCATCTACATGAGTTTGTTAACCATCCCAAAATAACTTAGATCATTTTGAGTACCAAAAAGCTAAAGACTGACCATCAAAAACCACAAAACTTCTCTCTTAACACTTACAGCATTTTCAGGCCCCTGTAAATGAATCAAAGGAAACCCTTAGCATCTAAAACTGAACACCATAGGATCATATAGCCACAAGTAAATAATCCAGGAACCCTATTTTTCCATTAGATTTTAATTCCATTTTGTTCCTCAGGATTCAACTTTCATCAAAGGAGTTCTAGAAGATCATGCTCTATTCATCACCACACTGGTTGAGATATAAAGTATCAGCCCTTTTGGTTGACCAACTCTATCTAGCGAAGAGGATAGTAGATAAAGGGCAAAACCCCTCAAAATCGCCAGTGTCTTACAAATTCTTTATTACATGATCATAAGAGTTGTAGTTAAAAAAAAAAAAAGGAATGCAAATTCACATAGCCTAACCCTGTTGTTTTTTAGAGGAAGAAACAGAGTCCCAGAGGCATGATGACTTGCCTAAGGTCACATGAGGAGTAAATAGCAGAAATAGAATATGAACACCCTTTTTCTGATTCTCCATCCATTGGTCTCATCATCATAGTATATTGATTTTGCTGAACTGATCTAATTTCTTTCTAAGATTCTTTTCTCACATGGTTTCCCTCACTGAAAACATTCTCCTTGTGTCTTTTTGAATCTTCTGATCTGACTTCTCCTTCAAGGACAAGCTCAGTTTCCACTGCTTTACTGAAAGCTTCCTTAACTTGGAATCATTACATTTTTTAAAAATTGGGATGGACTTTAAACCAACCCTCTCTTGTTACAGAGCAGGAAACTGAAATCCAGAGAGGGGAAGAGCGCTGTTCCTGAGACTTAACCTCAAACAGTGTTACAGCTGGCAGAGAACTTAAAAGTCAGGATATTAGAGATAGAATTGGTAATAGAGATTGTATAATATCACCCACTCATTTATTTCTTTTAGGTTGGTGTCACAGCGAAACTTGAGAGAGTTTATAAAAGTTCTCAAATTCCATTTATTCATAACCACGCTGACAACATGCCATAATCTTAATCATTTTCAAGCTCATTTTTCCCACCTCCCCTGTACATGTCACATTTTGCAAAGTAGGATTTAATCCTCCTTTGAAATTATATACCTTTTGACTATGTTTGGAGAAGATGGGGACAGTTAGGATTTTTCCTTTTAAGATGGCATCTAGTTCCAAACAAAATACAGGGTACAAGTTTTGTGACTCAAGTTCTCAACCTTGGAATAATCCTTCATTCTTCCCCGTCCCACATTCCACATATCCAGTGAGTTAGAAAGCCTTCCCATCTCTCAGATCTGTCCTTTTCTTTCCACTAATTCAGTCTGTACCCTAAGGGAAACCCCTAGTACTTCTTACCTGGACTGTCAGATCCTGCTCAATGTCACTTCTTCCAATTCCTCTTCCACATGGTCACAACATTGATATTCCAAAAGCACAGACTGACCTTGTCTCTTTCCCACTCAAAAACTATCTATGGCTAAGAATAAAATACAAATGACTCAGACTGACATTTAAAGCTTTCTATCATCTGGCTCTCACCTTCCTTTCCAGTCTGATATTACTTCCCTTTTTGTATTCTCTCTTCTGGTCAAACTGGCCCACTAGTGTTCTGTGTGTAGACATTCTATCTCCTACCACTCTGCTGCTGCACAAATGAAATCTACTCCTTCCTCACCTCTTCTACCTCATAGGATCCTTTGGTTCCTACAAAGTACAGCTCAGGTGCTACCTTTTACAAAGGCAGCCAGGTGATGCAGTGGGTAAAGCACTGGGCCTAGAATCATGAAGACCTAAATTCAAATCCTTTCAATGCTTCAGACACTTATCAGCTGTGTGAACCTGGGCAAGTCACTCTACTTTCTGCCTCAGTTTCCTCAACTGTAAAATGGGACTAATACTAGCACCCACCTTCCAGGGTTGTTGTGAGGGTCAGGTGAGATATTTGTAAAGTATTTAGTATGATACCTGGGACATAGTAGGTGCTTAATAAATGCTCCTTTCCTTCCTACAAGTTTTTCTTATTCCTCCTCTTGAAGTTACTTTGTATTACTGAGGGGAGGAAGGGGTTGATTTTGCTTTGCTTTCTGATCCAGACTTGTGATTTCATTGGTAAAGAGAATTTTAGGTAAAAATTTGCGATTTTAATTTAGAGTCAGAGCATGAGGCAATTGGGGGGGGTGGTTAATGACTTTCCTAAGGTCACAAAGCCAGAAAAGATTTTGAATTGAACTGAATTGACATCTGTAAATTTTCAGCAATGCCCAAGGAACATATCATAATACGGGAAAAAAATGGGCTTTATCTTCTCTATGTTTTTAAATATTTGTTTTTTAGTAAAGCATAAAGGGAGGGAAAAACTATAGTATTTTTTTTTATAAATCATAAGCAACATAATTCACATGCCAACCCTTCTGAGCACAGTGATATGCTATGTTTTAAATATGTTTGTCTCCATACCAAAGAAGTTGCCATGTATGATAATTATATATTATTTTAAAGAGGTCCAAACTGAAAGAACTGGTTTCCCTCACCCTATTGCTTCCTTCTCCAAAACTTTTTCCACAGGGCTGCCAAAGAAATCCTCTAAAAACATAGCTGATCACATCATTCTCCCTATGTCATTCCTGTGCTCAACAATTTTCTGTGGCTCACTTTTGCCTTTAGGATCAAAAAAATAAAAGTAAAATCCTCAGACTGACATTTCAAACCCTTCACAGTTTGGCTCCAGCTGATATTTTCAGACTTATTTCATATTGCCCCCTTTTATGATTTTACATTTCATGAAAATTGGCCTGTTTGTTCTTCCAGGAATTCAGAATTCCATCTGTTGCCTCAGTACCTTTAGTATTTTTTAATTCTTTTTTTTTAAAAAAAATTTATTGATAACTTCTGCTTCTTACTTCATCACAGTATCCTTTCCACTTCTCCCAGAGAACCAATCCACACAATGAATAGTAATTTCTAAAGAGGAAAAAAGAGTAGCACAATGAAAACTATATGGGGGAGAGTAGGGCTGCTCAAATCTCTTCATGCAAGTTCAGCTTGATCTTTTGTTACATGTATTTTAAAAAGTTGGAGTGGGGAGCATTCAGTTATCCTTAACATTTCCATTGTTAAAGTTACTATGTCAGCTGTTTATTTGGTTCCTCTCACTTCACTTTGCATCAGTTCATACAGATCTTTCCAATCTTCTCTGAATTTTTTATACACATCATTTTGTGGAGCACAGTAATATTCCAATACATTTGCATAGCACAGTCTGTCTAGTTATTCCTCCAATGATGGGCATCTATTTTGTTTCTGAATCTTTGCTATCACAAAAAAGTGCTTCTATAAATATTTTGGTGTATATGGGGACTTTCTTCTTTGTCAATGGCTTCCTTAGGGAAAAAGCCCAGGGATGGATTTTACGCACAGGTAATTCAAGAGCTAATAGCAGGCATTTTAAATGCTAGAATTCAACTTACAACTTTACACTACATGGGGAAAAAAAAGAAAGATGCTCTTATAAAGATTTGGGCAATTTCAGCAAATGAGCTAAAAATCCAGCATTCATTATCTTTATTCATGAACCTTTTTCTTTTTTTAAAAAAAATGATTTCCACACTAATTTAAATACACTAGAGTTGTTTACTAAAGAACATGAGTTTGGGAGAAGAAATAAGCCATTTCTTACTGCATTATGATCCATATCAAGAGACTGCCCCCTTCAGAATTATCAGCTACCAAAATCCAATCTACTTCAATTCACATAGAAGTTAAGGATCCAATACATCCATGTGGCTAAAGATCACAGATTTAGCCCCCTTTAATTTCTCCTTACTTTACAGACCAAGAAATTGAGGCCCAAAAAAGGGAAATAACTAGACCAAAGTAATAATTATAATAAGTGAGAGAGAAGATTCAAACCTTGGACCTCCAGAATAGTATGTAGCCCTCCCCCCACTTTTTTTTTTAACAACGTCTTCCTGCTTCCCAAGATTCTATATATTCATTCAACAAATAATTGCATATAGATACTTGTTTTAATTTTACAATATAACATCAAATTTGAGTGAAAACATACATAACGAATAGTAATTAAATTATTCTTGTATATATACATAACATTAGATCTAAAAAAAATGAGATTTATACTAGTGAATGAGGGATATTCTGGCAAAAATTGAACAACTGGCTTTCAAGGAGCAGAAACGCACAACACACTTTAAAGTTTTAACTTGTATTATTAACATTTTCTCTACCACTTTCATAATTCTACACAATCAACAATACAATAAGCCAAGCCCTCATTTTTAGAATCTGTGATTTCAAAGGTGTAAATAAATACTTTACTGCAAATGTAACAATTAGTTCACTGTAGCTTATGTGAATTGGCCCCAGCACACTCCTAAAAATTACAATTAGGTCAGTTGAAGATGCTTAAAATTATTTTGATCTGAATTATCCTAATAACTTAAAAATAATTTTTTATTTAATGTAAATGAGAGGAGAGGAAGGAAGAAAGGCAAAGGGTATAGCAATTTTCCATATTATCACATCGATCTCCACAGAAGAGAATATATAGAGTTGTTTGTTAATACATTCACACACAATCGCTAGTCAGATCTAATGTACTTTTTGTCTATTTCGAGTATTAAAACTAAGAGTTAACATTAACTAAGAGTTAAAACGAAGAATTAATACTATCTAATGGTTTGGTTTTGGGGGGAAGGAATCAAGAAGTTAAGTAATCCACCCATGGCCATACAACTAGTAAACGCCAGAAGTAGGATTTGAAATAAGATCTTACTGACGCTACGGATGGGTCTTTAAGCACCATACTACACTGACTCTCAACTGATTGTTTATATATGCATATATAAGTATACACATCCATATATGCACAAATAGATGCCATTACAGTTTGACATGACAAGTTATCATATACTATTAGATAAAACAACTGAAATTAATTCTGGCAGATTTGGGACTGACAGTTCAAAATAAGAATAGCAAATGTAAAAGCACGAAAATGGTATTACTATTATGTTTTAAGAGGATAATACAGCCTTAAAGGTGTCAATGATGACTGCGGTTACTGTAAACAGCAGCTGCCAATCAACTTAGATCTGTACATAAAGTAAAAAGGCAAAGTCTATTCAACCAAAGTTGATGGTTTTCTACTTCCAAATCACTATTTCCTAACAGCAGCAATTCGGCTGGATAGCTTTACATTTCATAATCCATTCCAAATTGCAAATGTAGTCTACTGTGTTGAGAAATCTGGACATTTTCATGGAGTCATCTTAATCCTGTGAAGGAATATTACTTAAAAGCCCAACTTGGGGGAGGGTCTGGGCCTGTAAAAAAAAAAAAAAAAAGCTTGCCTCAAGATACATATCTCGAGGCAAACCCGAGGGACAGTTAGTGTTATTAGGAAGTAATTAACTTTGCCACCAAAGTTCCCTACAGAACATACACATACACACATACACACACACACACACACACACACATTGTGGTAATGACATAACTATTTTCTTTTGGTACATACAAGGAGAATAACTTAGAAATTCATAACCTGGACCTCCGCTCTGTGATCTACATGAATATTCAAAGATTTAAAAGAATAACAATTAATGATAACCCTTCAAGTTTTTAAAAGACAGGATATTCATATTAGCATATGCCTTCCTTCTGGATTTTTTTAAATTTTTATTTTTAAGAGGGTATTTCAAGAAGTAGTCTAAATTTTAAATTAAAAAATGCTGATTTCAGTATTAATTTAATAAATATTTCATTCCTTAGTTTAACTATTCTGTGGATTTTTTTAAAAATGCATCAGTGAATAGTCCCTTGTGGCATAATTTGGAATCTTAGGTTATAGCTATACAATATCAAAAAATCCAGTTTTTTGGGGGGATGGGGCGGGAATCATCTAACCATATATGTCTACATATTACCAAAAAATAAACAGAAGAAAAAAAATACTTGTCTGAATTTTTGTTTATTGATTTCTTTTGAGTTGAATCAATTATACATTAACTAGATACTGTCTTAGAACCATCTCCATGGAAGACCCAACTCCACATTCCGTTACACATACATTCAGCCCTACATGGACAAGCAAATGCAATAGAATCAGATTTGAATGACTTTCCTATGCAGAACTCCTAATTCCATTTTCTGTACCAAATTGTGATTTGAATTGAACATTATGGCATTCCAACATATAACATACATGTATGTCTATAGGTATATGTATATGTGTGTGTGTACGCAATATTTCCTCATGAGACGCAAAGTTAAATCAGCTGTAATTTTGGTTTTTAAATAGGAGATTCCAGGATTCAACCCAACATTAAAATTTTGGCCTGTCTCTTTAATTCGAGAAACAGTTAAAAACCACGACAGATGGTAGACAGAATTGACTTATGTCCCCTATTCTTTCTAGAAGAAGGGGGTGCGTAGAAACTTTGATAAAGGCAGAAGCTACAGTATTCAGGTCTCTACTACAATTTTCTAATAGTTTTTTTGACTGATAGGTTCCGAACATTTAGTTTTTTTTCCTGAGACATGCTTTGTAACCAACCAGCAATCCTGTAGGTTGCCATGGGTGATGCTAGTGCTGACATCCAGTCCCCACTACAAATAAGCAAATGATAAATGAGCCTTTAGTCCTGAACCTTAGCAACCCCTGACATTACCACTGCTTCCCACCCTAGTTCCCTCTCTCCCCAGTCCATGCAAAAAGCAAAAATCATTAGGTAATAGGAAGAGTATTCAAGCTTACAGTTAATTGGAAACATTGTAAAGGAAAAGGAATGCTTAGGACAGCATGTCTAGGGAAGATCAATCATCCTGCATTGTTATTTAATGCATTGTGACATCATTTCCTGAAATTAAACAGAGATGACACCATTTCAGACCATTCTCTGTAAGGCTTATTTCAAATAATTCACAGATGTTTTCTTCTAGGAACTAAGAAAACAATACAGAGGGCTGTACTTGGCGAGGAGAGAGGGGAGGAGCTAATGGGAGAGACCAGGGAACTCTGCAGTCTATGCTGATTTTCTTCTCCATATTTCTTTAGCTATATGTTTGGTATATGCACTTTCACCCAGACATTTACTGTACTTGACCCATACTTGTATTCGGTACATATCTGCATTTCTGAGTGTGAAAAGGGATGTCTTCCTGATCATAAGCAAATCTGGTTTAAATTTGGCACTAATTTAGCCCAGAGCTACCGATATTAAGTAAACTAATCTCCGAATCATAAAGACACTAATTTCCAAGTAGTACCGACTAATGCCCCTGAAATACTGGTTAAATTAGCCATTCAGGGCCCTTAAAAACAGGTCTAACGATAGAAATTATCACAATATCTCCATGGATACAAGTGTGGAAATGTGTAAGTGAAGAGATCAGAGGATAGACAGGAGATGTAGCCAATGTAACCTTCCCTTGGTGTCTGTGCCTTCTCAGATAGTTGAAGGAGACCCAATCTCATAGTCATGAAAGCATAGATATAAGTCTTGGTATCTTTTTCACTGTTTACCCTGTGTAAAATCTGAAAGCACAGTTCTGGTAGGAAAACCTACATACTGCCTTTGTGTGGCATTTCTTGGTAAGAGAGGAGTTTTCTCTGTCACACTGAAGGGTAATTAAACCACTCAGAATTACTCTATAAGTAATTCATCTTTATGAGGTTCATTGGGATTCTTCACCTTGAGAATGGAACCAGAGTTTTCTGGGGGTCTTCCTGTATCTTGGATCAATAGAATTAGCCCTGGAGGCCGCCGAGAGTCCCACCTCTGATAGTTACAGCCTTTTATTATTAAGTCAACTAGAACACCTTCCTTTAAGAAAGATGAAATAAGCTATGTCCACATCATACAGACACAATTGCTTAAAAAGCATTGAACCTATGCTCAACCAAGTAGAATTGTCGTTCTTGTTCCATCTCCTTTCCCCCCACCCCTCTTCATAGAAACTGCAACCTCCAGGCTATCTGATTTCTTCCCATTGAATAGACTGTTTTGGTATTGTGTTGGGTTTGGTGAATGCTGTAGAGATATTTCCCCTGATGATGTCCGGGCAATATCTTTACTCATAGCCTAAATATCATCACCAGAGGAGATTTTAAAAATATTTCCAATGTCAAATATGCACTTGTACAGAACTTGGTAGAATACGCATAGTATACAGAAGCAGAAAAGAACTCAAAAGAAAAACAATAGATGAATTTTTCAAGGGAAAACTACTACCACAAGCAGATGAAGATGCATGCGTTTGTGTGTGTGTGTGTGTGTGTGTGTGTGTGTGTGTGTTTGCGCATGCATATGGTCATAGACTAAAGATAGAAAGGGGATGAAATATTTTACATGAACAAAATCAGGAAACTTTGCTAAAGGAAATAACAAAAAATTAAACATATGAGACGAGAAAAGAGCCTGCTTCTTTTGTGACCTTTATTATATATATATATATTCGCTATATTATATATTCACTATAGTACATATTCACTATATAGAGTGAATGGGGTTGCAAAGGTGAATATATATGTACATATATAATTGCCCATATATTATACACATATCGCTTTAAAGATCTTCTGTATTCCTGTGTATGTGCTTTCCTAGAGTTACTATCAAGAAAACCTTTAACAGAAAACTATTGCAAGCAAGTGGTGTCTTTGTGTCTAAGCACTTCCTGTTTTCATTCCATGATCCAATATGTTCTTTGCAGGGCAAATAGGGGAGCACTTGAGGAAGAAAGTAGAGGCTCTGAGAGGCTAATTGAGTGTTCTAAAGGTTTCTTGGCATGGAGGACTTTTCTAGGATTAGAAATAAGCTGTCAGTTGGTCCCGATTTCTGGCTGTTTCTTTTCTTTAAATATTTTTGAAGTCAAATAACAACAATCTTAATGGCAAGTTCATTTTCCCCGTATCATAGCCTCTATGCGCTGGGGAAAAGAATGCACTTTCTGAGGATTTTCCTAACTTTCTTGACAACTGGATGTTTCCAGATTTTTCCAGGAAAAAAAAAATAAAGCACATGTATTTCCAACATGTTCTTTTAATATTCACGACTTCTTTGAAAGAAAAGTGAGGGGAAGATTCATCTACCTTCAAAGGGTGGCAATAAAATAGTTTTTTATTCTAACAAACAAAACATTTTTATTGATTAAATAGATTATTCATTTCCCTGAGGTTACTGAATATTCAAGAACAAATCATTGGCAAGATAAGATGGGAAAATATAGAAGTTAGTGGAGAAAAGAGAAATAACATTTTTTGTTTATCGAGACAAGTGCCTTTCTAATGGTCTAACTTGAAATGAGGGAATTCCTAATTCTTTAAGTATAATGACTTCATTTTGCAAAACAGCCACGTTATATTTGAATGTTTTTTTTTCTGAGAGAAGGGAATGACAAATAAGTTTATTTTCTTCTCAACCAAATTTGGTAGCATGCAGGAATTTTGTGATTCAAACAACTTAAGTTGTAGCACAATTCCTTCTTCCAGGAAAATCAGAGGTTAGTGATTTTTGTCAGATTGAGACTAAAACCTAACACTTGCTACAGTTGGCCTTTGTTGAGGTGGGATTTTGGGGTTTCTTTTTCTTTTTTCTTTTTGCCTTTTGAGGTATTCAGAATAGGTGACAATGGCTTGCAGTTGAGAACATATGTAGAGAGACCCCTGCGGTTTATGGAAAAAGTTGTTCCATGCTGGTTGGGTGTTTGGAAAAAAAAATACAACCAGAGTTCTTTTATGTTCTCCCAGTTAATGAATGCATGAATGTCAAAATGGGGCAATGGCCCATTCAGGGGGCAAAGCCTTAGCAGTCTCCTTCTTAAGAACACATCCTGAGATGTAAAATACATTTGCTTAACAAATTAAAATAATGAGATAATTCAATTAGTTTCTTTTTAAAAAAAGAAAGAAAAAAGGGTACATCAGGGATTATTGTAATACAAGAACAGGTCATACAGCACAAAAGGGGAATAAACTAGTTTGAAATGTTAAAGAGATGAAGAATGAAGAAATATATATTGAAACAGTTACTTTTAAAGAAGTTTTAGGAAATCATTTACACTTATGTATAAATATATACACACACACACACACATATATGTATATATATATATGTAATGCCCAAAGATATGCATCAGTAATGTTATATCTCTGTATGGTAGAAGAAATATTGAAGAGTGAAAGGTAAAAAGGAGAAAAGAATAATGGACCATCTCTATTTCCAAAAGCCTCATTATTCTTGTTATTGCATTTAATAAATTAACTCTGAATTCAAACTATGCTAGTTAGGGTCAATAACTCTGAAAGCTACAAGTAAATCGTTCAGCATGTGGAAACTCATTAAAGATGGGAAGGTAAAAGTTTAGCCGAACTATTCTTTATCAAAGCTAGTCAACCTTGTATTGCCAGAGTGAAGTCGGGGATGAAGAGGGAAAGGAATGCCTAAAACAAAAACTTCAGGATTTTATTCTAGAAGTTAAAGGTAGGAGCTGGGCAGAGGAAAGGGGCAGGGGAAGGGTAACAGAAACGAAGATGGGAAAGTAACAGGGAGATAATAAAGTCAGAAAGTTATAAAAGAATGCCATAATTAAAGAAATAAAACATTTGTTGAAGGAAAGAGGAAAAAAGGAAAATGGAAAGATTAAGGAATTATGAGAGGGACGAGCCCTATATTCTTGAGTACATGATCATAGAATTTTAGAAAATGCCTAACCCCAGTTGGTGGATAGAGTGCTGGACCTGGAATCAGAAGTCATGAGTTCAAGCCTGGCCTCAGACACTTATCAGCTGTGTGCCTCTGGGCAAGTCACTAACTCTGTTTGTCTCAGTTTTCTCATCTGTAAAATGAGCTGGAGAAGGAAATGACAAACCATTCCAGTATCGTTACCAAGAAAATCCTTATTGGGGCTGCCAAGAATCAGACACGCTTGAAAAACAGCTGAACATCTCATGTCCACCTGAGACTCAGAGGGCTTAAACAGTTTATCTAAGGATACAGATGAGTGTCAAGCTCCAGCCATTACCTACTCCTTTACCTCCTATCCCTACATTCTTCTATAATCATACACATATAGACATTGTCCTCCATATCTAGAACACACTCTCCCCTCATTTCCACTTTTAAAAAATCCCTTTTGCCCTTCAAAGTCCAGGTCAGATACCATCACCTCCATGAAATTTTTGCTGAAACCCCCAGATGAAACTGACCTCTCCTCCGTCAAATTTTCCCACAGCATCTTGTCCGGATTTCTCCTGTGTCCTCATCATATTCTACTCTGAATAATACTTATTTGGGTTCCTTTTTTTGTTCCCTTTTAGTTAGTGAACAAAGACTTATAAAGAGCCTACTATGTGCTGTGCAATGTGGTAAACATTAGGGAAACTGCTTTCAAGGAGCTCACAATCCAATTGGGGAAACGACATTCAAACAACCATTGCAAACAAGCTACATACAGGATAAATAAATAATAAACAGAAGGAAGACATTAGAATTATTAAGGATCAAAAAAGTGGAATTTTATCTAGGACTTGAAGGAAGCCAGGAGGTAGAGATGTGGGGGAAAGATTTCCTGGCATAAGGGAAAGCTAGTAAAAATATCCATAGTTGGGTGTCAGAAGCCAGAGTCACCAAATAACAGAGGAGATGTGTGGGTATAAGGAGTAAGAAGAAAGAAAGGTGAGTGGAGAAGAGGTAGGAAAGGTTATGAGAGGCTTTGAATGTCAAGCAGTATTTTATAATTGGTTCTGGAAGTGATAGGGAGTAACTGGAGGAGGGTGGCATGGTCAGACCTGTGCTTCAGGAAAATCGCTCTGATGGTTCAGTGGAGTAGGGCTAGTACAATGGTCAAGGCATGAAGTAATGAGGGCCTACATAGGGTAGAGCAGTTTCAGAGGTCATGTGCAATAAATTTTGCAAACATTCTTGGTAGCAAATTGGATACAGGAGTGAGAATTGGTGAGGAATCCAGAATGACACCTACGTTTTGAGTTTGTGTAACTGAAAGGATGGTGGGGGTTGGGGATGGAGGGAAGATAATGAACTTAGCTTTGTCATATTAAATTTAAGATGTCTATAGGTTATCCAGTTTGAGATGCTCTCTGGGCAATTAGTCCTTGAAGGTCAGCAGACATGTTAGGACTGAATAAGTAGATTGGGAATCATCAACATAGAGGTAATAATGAATCCTTGGGAGTTAATGAAATCAATAGTATAGAGGAAGAAGAGAGGAGGGCCAAGGAGAGTGCTGTGGGACATCAATGGTTAGCAAGTATGAACTGCATGAAGGTCCAGCAAAGGAGACTGAGAGGGAGTGGTCAGATAGGCAGAGGAAAACCAGGAAAGAGTGGTGTCTGAAAAGACTGGAGAGAAGAAAGTAACAGAGAAGAGGCTGACGGACAGTGTCAAAGGGGGACAGAGAGCTCAAGAAGGATGAGGATTGAGAAAATTCCATTAGATATTATATGAGATTACTGTTTATTTGGAGAGAAAAGCTTTGGTTGAATAATGAGGTCAGCAGCCAGACTCGACAGTTAAGAAGAAAGTGAGAAAAAAGGAAGTTGAGGCACATATTGAAGATGACCTTCTTAAGGAATTTAGCTACAAAAGGAAGGGGAGATATGAAATAGGGAAGGAATGACCAAGTAAAGGTTTTTTTAAGGATGGGGGAGATATGAGCATATACATACATGCAGAAGAGACATTGCCAGTAGGCAGGGAGAGGGCGATGACAGAAGGGACAATCTGCTGAAGACGATACTGGGAGACATGGACTCTGCCATTTTTAAAAATTACTATGTTCTAGTATCTGGTATGGTGGCTACCATATAGCAAGTCCTTAATAAGTAATTGTTAAATTATCTATTAGGTCCATTTTATAGTTCTTATGGCATAGTGGCCTGGAGTGCTATATTTAGAATTAGAACAGAATCTAAATCTTATTTCTGATGCTTCTTAGCTATGTGACCATGAACGATCCTCAGTTTCCTCATCTGTCAATGGGAGTCATAATACCTAAATTAGCTATTTCACAGGGCTGTTCCGAAGCAAACCATTTTTCAAACTTTTAAGTGATTTATACATGTCAATTATCATTGTCAAAATCCCTCAGCCCAAGGGTTGGAATTCTTTGAAAGTCTTTTTTGGTAGAGAAGAAGTTTCTGAATAAATCCCCAGACACATTTAAACTAGACTATCTTCAGGGCAGGGATTATAGTTTATATTTCTTTGATAAGCACCCCTTCCCCTACCATGTAGCACCTAGCACAGGGACTACATCTTATACTTCTATATTCCCCCTACCATATAGCACCTAGCACAAACACATAGAAAATGCTAAGTACATGGTTCATAGAGTGACTACCGTTTGCTAGTAAGTACTGGTCCAAAGGCTAGCCCCTTAAAACACATATTGTCTGTGGTAGTTCATTGTCACAATCCTAAAAGGGGAAATAAGGTAGAATCAAGGCAAATGCAGGCTGAGATAAGAGAAATTCGACAGACTGGCTCCTTCTGTTGAGATACAGTCTATAAAACATATACATACATGTATATGTACACTTATGTCATATATGTACACATATGCTGTATGTGTGCATATGTATATGTGTATACAAATATTCCCTTCAGGGCAATTTTACTACTTCAAGGGATGCTTCTTTGATGTAGATGATTTGATATGGGGGTAGAGGAAAGTATATTGGGAATTAGAGCAAAGTGGAGTTCAAGGAGATTTCTTTTCTTGTTCCACTTCTATCACTAACTAGCTAGGTAACTTTGGGCAAGTCATTTCACCTCCATAGGTCTCAGTCTCCCCATTTGCAAATGTCTTGGCCTATGTCATCATTAAGATTTAGAATTGAAAGGGATCTTAGTAACCATCTTAGTTCAACCTCCATTCCTTTTCATGACCGTAAAAAGGTATTGTCTTTTTTTTTTTTTTTTGAAAGGGGGAAGGCAGAGCAATTGGGCTTAAGGGACTTTCCCAAGGTCACATAGCTAGTAAGGGATAAGTGTCTTGGGCCAGATTTAAATTCAGGTCCTCCTGACTCCAGGGCCAGTGCTCTATTTACTGTGCCACCTTGCTGTCCCCAAGGCATGGTCTGTTGCCTGAAATGCACTCTTTTGTGCTTTGACTCAGTTTCCCCAGTTCCTTAGTTTCCTAGTTTCTTTCAGTGCTCACTCAGCTCATGTCACATTCTGTGTGAGGCCTCTTTTGATCTCTTCAGTTTTCAGTGCTTTCTCCTTCCATCACTTTATATTTACATATATATATATGTGTGTGTGTGTGTGTATATATTTTACATATACATATGTATGAGTCATCTCCTCTAATAACAGAATATCAGCTCCTTGAGGGCAAGAACTGAGTATTTTTCACTTTGTACCCAGCAAAATATATGTTTACTGTTTCCCATCCTTTCTAACTCTAAACTTCTATGATTCCTTGATGGAGATGGAGATGATAAAAGGAGAGAAAGACATGAAGATCTCCCTTTGGCAAGAATTTCTTGAAGTCTCTTTACCACTGGCCACAGAGCAAGGTAAAATGAAAATAGCAGATAATTCTGATGAGAACAGATCCACTGAAAACACACAAACAGGTGGGTTTGAGGTGGAGAGAATAGATGACTTACGATCTATATTTTTTCCCTGCCTTATCTGGTTGTTTCTCTAACCAAATCCACCAGTGGGGGGAAGAAAAAAAAGAAAAAAAACTCCTCCCCTCACCCTCCCTCAACTTCCAAATTAAAAACATTTTGCAGGTTAGTAAATCTCCAGCTGAGGTGATGTAGCAAAGAACAGCTGTGAAGTAATTCTGATAATGATGAGATAATAAGCACATGGCGAGGTTCAGGGCTTTGCTGTTACAGCTTCAGTGCTCCTGAATAGATAAAAGTGATTAAATACTCCTGATTATCCCTGACCAATATGTAATGGATTTACAGCCCTTTCAATTAGTCAGTATTTGCTTAGGACTCATTATTTTGTCTTTGGTTAAGTAATCAGCCCAGAGACTGCATGTTCTGTCTAATTCCTCTGAGCCAAGCCAGTACAGGGCCCTGACCTTTGAAATGGCCATGGCTGCAAGGCAAGGATGCCTACTTCTCCAGCAGACGTTGGTTCTTCCAGCTAATCCTGACACCACAGGCCAGATCAATACACCTTAGTTTGCTACTAATGTCCTTACATCAAAATGGCTGATTTAGGAATGAGGATCTATCACTCTCACTTCCTTAGAATCATCCTGCCTGCCCCTTTGCCCTCTATGGCTTTGGTAGAGTGGTCTATCAGCAGTCACCACCATGAATCAAAGTGGAACCCTGTCCTGGAACCATGACACTGTAGCTAATGTCATTCAGCATGGCAACACACAAGTTAGATAATCAGAGAAAATCCTCTCCTTTCATTATACTACCCATTTATTCTCATCATTAGCCCAAATAGGATTGGTAAAAAAACAATCTCACAACAAGAAAAATCAATAAAAAAATTCCATCCATTTCTAGCATTTCCATATGAATGGTAAAATACAAAAGATATCTTGGCCTCTCCGAAAAAAAGTATATTATGATACCCAAATGATGTCACAATAGTTGCCAGTATACCAACACACAAGCCAATTGCAAACAGGCAAATGTCACCAGAAGTATTGCATATATTTTAATCCCTTTATCCCCAAAGCAAAGAAGACTAGCTTTTAAGATAATGGTCTTGAACAGACAACACCTACAGCAACAGATCTTTAATCTCCACCTTACAGTACATTATGAGAGCAGAGCATTATGAGAACATATAAGCCCTTGACATATGTCACATGAACATCTGGCAAGTTTACAAACTGATTCTGCAATTCAGCACCTGAACTTGTACATTGGTATACACAAGTGGCAGGGAGGACATTGCCTCCCTTCCAAGACGTGGTGTTTTCCTTAATAGTCCAAAACCCCAACCACATTTACAGGTTCCAGAACTAGACAATGATCTTCACAACCTTTCCACTTCTATGTATTTTCGGAGGATGTGCACGCATCTACTGATGTAGATTGTAACCACACACAAAGTCACTGCTTAGGGGCCTATCCTTATAGGATAATCTTGAGCGGAACTCATTATTGGAACCCCAAAGAAAAACAACTATCCTCTACAGCGGTGTCCATAGATTGATATAGCATTTCCATGCCCATAACTTGTAAGATTCGACGAAACGGAAAGAAACGCCTTGGAAAAGCATACAAATGAACTAAGCCCTATTACCTTTCTAGGAAAATCAATCTCTAAGAGGAGATATCATTGGACATGGTAAAACCACTGTTTTGGTTCCCCATCTTCACTTACTGTGAGATGCTGGAAGAGCCATGCTCTCATGATATTTGTTGCTACTTTAGGGAAGATGCCCCTTTTCTTCTGACGTTTTTTGTCCTTGTCTGGGTCATCATCATCACCTGTACCAGGTGAAGCTACACTGTTGTCTAAACCATCCCCTAGAAAGAAAGGAAAGGAAATGTATTAAGCAAAAAAAAAAAAAAAAAAAAAAAAAAGAAAAAAAAAAGAAAAAAAAAGAAAAAAAAGGAAAAAAGGAAAAAAGAAAAAAGAAAAGAAAAAAGACAAAAGAAAAAAGAAAAGAAAAAGAAAAAAAAAGAAACAACAAAGTGTTGCTAATGATGGGCTAAGCTAAACTTATATCAAATCCATTAAGCTCATATATACTCTCTCATTAAGTATAATTGTAGATACAAATATGTAAAAAAAAATTAAGCCAAGCCTCTCCAAATGCTAATTTTGTGTGTCTCACACTTACACATATCATTAATTCAATTATAATTGTGTGCTTGACACAGCGCAGTAGCTCTTTGTTAATTATGGAATCCAATGTGGGAAAACCTGCCATAAGAAAACCCATTCAGTGTAAATGCATCCCCCCCATCCATAGTGAACACATACTGTAGGGTAATCAAGTTAAATGTTCTGTAGTCTATATATTCTAGGCTGTCTGCATAGGTGACAGTAACTGTGTCACTGTTCATTGCACATAACACACTGCCAGCTCAGCCCCTCCCAGAACTGTCACCTCCCAAGCACATGCCTGTGCGAACACACACACACACACACACACACACACACACACACACACTTCTGATATGACCCTGCATTTGCATTTGCATGACATGAAAACTTCTCCCACTCTGCATCAGTGATCATTATCATTAAATAAAAAAGATGCACATCAAGGCAGGACACTCACTTAATCAGAAGTTTCTATCAACATCTCTCTCTTCTATGCTTTTCTCTGGCATTAATTGTGCATTAGCAAAAATCATTTACTTTTAACAGTCATAGTTATTTTTTCTTGCCCTCCAGCAAAAATGCCTTGAAAGCCTGCCTGGAGGGCATCTAAATTATGTATCTGAAAAACTCTTCTGGCAAGGCATTGCAGGACCCCTACTTTCTTAAAATTCATACGAGCACGTCTTCCTGTTTTGGGGAAGGCATCAATCAAGAGCAGCGATATATGCCATATCCCTACATTAATATTTGAACTAATAACTTTTAAAAAAGGAAAGAAACAAGATCCGACTTGTGGCATAATCAAATGCAAAATAAATGAAGAATACTGGCACAGCACTGGGTCTTTATAGATGGCTGTGTTTTCCTTGCACATCATTAGCCTGGAGCCACACGAAAGAGGAAAACAGAGAAGTGGAGAGTTTATGCTCCCTGCTGGTGTTTAAGAAGCCAGGGTCCTGGAAGGACATCTGGGAATTGCGCTGAGACGGTGGTTTTTGTAATTTAAGAATAGACATTCATTAGCAGTAAATGCCATAAATCCCATGCTAAGTAAAAACCTTGTCCAAGAAAGCCTAAAACAATAAACTCTGTGCTCACTGTAGCCTGAGCTAGACGCTCCCTAGCTTCCTGAGGAATGCTCCAGATCCATTGGCTAATTCCTAGAGCCTCTCCTCCTTCTTCACTAGGACTCATGCAGATCCATTTGTGCTCCAAGGAGGCCACTGGCTTCCCAACTTGGATTTCTGCTTCACGGGGCTCCCCCCCGTACCTGTTTCTTTCATTTGCCACCAAAAAACTTCAACCTTCTTTGACCAGAGAAGCACAAAAACCACAGCAAAGAGCTGGCAGATTAATTTTATTGACATTTCCATTTTCACTGCAATGTGATACCCTCCATCACTTGGAAGAGATGACCCTCACTATTTGCAGACTGACAGGCCACTTCATTACAACCACCCTGCCCCAAGGCAAAGCGGCTCCCTTCCATCTGCCCAAACACTAGAGCATGACCCCTAAGTTGCTGTTCTCTTTTTCTTGCCTTCTGTTAATGATCAAAAAAAAAAAAAAAAGAAAAAAAAGAAAAAAGAAAAAGGAAAAAGAAAGAAAAAGAAATAAAGAAAGCTGGGGGAAAAGATTCAAAGCAAGTAGGAAATAGTCAGAAGAACTAATCAAAGTACCAGAAACCATGTAATTCACAACTTTTGAGAACCCTGAACAGAGAGAATCCCCTTCCTCCTCAGTCTCTCCTCCCTACACATCCATGCACACACATGCCCTTTGCTTGCACACATACACACACACGCACCACATACACACTTTCCCCTATGCCAAGGAACTGCTGCAAGGCAAATTCTCACAAACACTAATGGCTTCTGACTGCTCCTTGGCAACCCTAGCATTTTAACCTGGGTGGATGCGCTCTCCAAAATACAGACACTGGAGCTATCTCATCAGCTGTTCATGTGACACAGATGGAGAGTGGCTATTAGGAGCCAGGCAATGGGCCTTGGGGATCTGAGGTGCTCTACTGTAGCCTGAGGCAATTCTGAAAAGCAGTACCCGGAGATGGGGAAAAAAAAACATACTGAAAGCGCAAGTTTGAAGTCAGTCTGTCTTTCTGTCTATCTTATCGTGGATAAAGATCTCTTTGTCCCTTTATGTAAAAGTATATGTGGGTATGTAAATATACCTTGCATATAATATGTGGAGAGTATATCTTTTCATTTAATGTCTTCTAAATATAAAAACACAGTCTGTAAACAATGCCTGTGTGTATGTGTTTCTCTTTAAGCACATATGGTGTCTATGTATACATTTGAGTAGAAATCATCAGAATATCCTTTAAAACTCATTTAGCTCTTAGAGACAGATTTTGAGTGATCCTTACTTTAAAAAGCTAAGGTCTGCTTGAAGGAACTTCAACTAAAGACTGAGTTTGCCTTTTCCATTCAATCAATGACCCTAAAAATGAGAGAGAATATTTCCAAAATGCCTTCTATCTTGCTTAAAGGCAAAGCAGGGGCTACACCTTCAAACTATTGTATTTCACTGTATTCAGATAATGAAAGAATGTAGGTGGTTCCTTTGATATCTACATCAAACTGAAAGGGAAAATAGAGCTACTTCAATTAAGAAAATAGTCCATGTTATCTATGTAATAATCAAGCATTTAAGTATATCTTGCTGGAGTCCAAGCCCAGTACTGAATCTTAAGAAATAATGGACCCAGACGATGCTTTAAGACTATAATGCAGAAAGGTCCCAGAGCTATAGCGGTAGGAGATTCCTCATTGGGAATTGCTTATACCAATGGAATCCAAACTCCCTCAAACCCCCACAATGCAATAATGGCTAGGTTTTAAGAGAAGAAGATTATTCATCATTAATGGTTATTCTGCCCCCTCCCAATGAAGAAGTATTTTTCTCTCTCAAATAAAAGACACTAAAAAATTCTTCCCTAAGGAACTATTTAATCTGCAATATAATTGAATAGTATAATCACGTGTCTACCTGGGTGATCTCCAAGCATGTTCTGATAGGCTCAACCATCAAGAAAAAAATATTTGCATGGTCCTGGGGTTGTGCATAGAGGTATTTTCGGGTCCAAGTAGGGGTTGGAGAAAAGAATCAACCCTATTACTTGTCTCCCCTGTTAACTACACCTCCATCCTGGAGACTCTGGGCTCCTGGACTTGATTTACTCTGCTGTCAGGAGCATGAGAATCAAAGGAACCTTCCCTCAATCTACAGGTTAAAGGGAATGGGCAAACTATTGGAGTATGCTGCTGGATGTTTAACAACTGGTTCTCCTACAAAATACATGTACCCATGATGCACTTGTAAGTGAATCTACATTATCAACACTTTCTTGATTACTTTCTTAAGTCTAGACAATCAACAAACAATAAATCAAGTCCTAATGTGTAACATTCGTCAATTTCTGAGGTATAAATTTTCACATGGTAAATTTAATAATCGGTTCTGGTGAGTCCCTCCGTGTTGGCACCAGCACACCTCTGACACATCCCAGAATGCCGTATCTCTTTAAAGATTTAACCAGAGCTGGAACAAGAAGATCTGTATGTTCCCTAAAAAGTATTTGAAAATTGCACTCCTGGTTTGTATGACTGTCCACCCAAGGTTTTGAGTCTTAATTGTAACATGTGCGACTTATCACAAAATGAAGGTCTATTTCATAAAGAGTTTGCATTTTCAGTGGGTAGGATGAACCCATTCTAAAACATCAAAAGAACATTTAAAAATGTGAATTTACAGAAAATGTTCCATATTCTATCCTTGGCTGTTGCCTAACTTGCACTGCGGAGGGGCAGCATGACTCAGTGGGTGCACTTAGAGTCGGGAGGAACTGGCCTCCAATTCCACCTCTTTGATGCTTACTAGACCAGGGTTTACTGTAGTACTTAACCTCACGTGGTTGCTTTGAGGTTCAAAGTGTGCTCACTGAATGTAAAAGGCCCAGTAAGCCACCAAGAGTTATATGGATCAGTTACTACCATTTTTGTCCCCTTCTAGCTTTGCTAATAGCATTTTCTCATGTAGTGAATTATCCACTTAGTATCACCACTGCTCATAAAGAGTTGAACTAAGATTCACCTGTCATTCTCTCCTGAAAGTCTGGCCAAACACTGATCTCAATGGTACTATCTAGATTTTTTTTTTTTTGCCCAAGGCACTTAAAAGAGATATTTAATAAAGGAACACATCATAGGATGGAAAAATACATTCAACATCTATGGATGGTTAGCCTCTAGCTAGACTATGACTGAACATCTGATTACAACTTCCCTTCAATGGCATGATTTCTCATTCCATTTACTCAAAGACTTAAGTATAGTTTAGGAATGAAAATTATTGCTTGATTTGACAGCAGAGTAATGGTGGACACAAGGACATCCTAAGCAAGGAAAACATTTCAACAGGCAAAGACTCAATTCAATTCAATGGGACAAACTAATGAAACGTCTCCGTAAAGCCAATGCCAAAGCATAAGCTCTTCCCATTGCTCTTCAACTAAAATAATAGAATATTAGAATTGGAGGGGAATTTGGAAATCATGAAGTCCAATGCCCTTTCATTTTAGAGATGTGGAAACCAAGGAAAAGAAAGTCTTAGCCTGGAATAAAAGAGACTCATGGGTAACATGGGAGTGATGTTCAAATATTTGAAGGGCTAGCTTAGAAAAGAAGGCATTGGAGGTGTTGGTCCAGGAAGGTAGTACTAGGAGCAAAATGGATATAAGTGACAAGTGGTAAAGAGGCAAATTAAGGAAAAACCTCCTACTAACTAGAGCTATCATAAAGTGAAGTGCCCAGAGAGTTAGTGGGTTCCCCTTACTGAAAGTCTTTGGGCAAATGCTAGATAACAACTAGTGCATATGAGTCCTTGTTGGACTGAGTGGCCTGTGAGGTTCCTTCCAACTCTGAGAGTCTGTGATTCTTTGAGGTCCAGAGAGGGAAAGTGAATTGTACAATGCCACACAACTAGTTGCCTTCCTCAGGCTCCTGGTGGGGTGTTTTTTGTAATATCACTAACTTACACCATTATTATCAACTTAGAAATGCACTACATGTCACTTTATAGTTTTTAAATCATTTCCATAGACATTATCTCATTTGATCTCAACTCTCAAGGGCTGGTAAAGTCCCAGGGGTGCCTGCTTTGGCATGTAGTGGTTAACACATAGCAATTGTTTGGGAGCAATCGCAGGTTTTTTGTTAGATGTGACATATAACCGGTCTAAAGTACTCTTGTACCAATTGAGTGAATTTCTACCTGAAATTCTATGCTCTAAGACTTTGGACTAATTTCAGAAAAGTACTAATTATGCCAAGAATGCTTGGGACCAAGGATAGCCTGGACACAAATTTATCCTTCATCCTGTTCAGCTGACTTGGCCAAGCTCAGACTGATCTTCAGGGATTAAACAGACAACTAATAATTACCATGCACTCAACATAGACATAAAATGAGTTCAAATGACACATTCGCTGTTCACGAAGACAATTCTTTTGTAATAATTTTTCTCTTATATGTATTACTTTGTTGGCCACCAGAATAAGATAATTTCTCTTTAGGATAACGAGCGAAAATATGACGATTGCCCTTCATGCATTTTACATTTTAGTCCAATTGGAACTCTCAGTTGTTCGCCAATTTCATTCTGCCCTTTGATCTCTCAAACTCAATTACTTGCCAAGTTCTTTTTTATTTCTATATCCCTTATTTATTCATTTAACAAACATTTATTTAATCCTTTCTATGTGTGCACAGTAGGCATTGAATGAATGCTTGTTGACCTGAAAGGCAGTGTGGTATAGTAGGCATAGAATCTGACTCAAAGCTAGGAAGACCTGGCTTCAGATCCTGCTTCTAACACCTACTGGCTTTCTGACTCTGCACAACTCACATGTAACCTTTAGTAGACCTAGGCAACTCACCAAGAATACCAAGTTGTGGACAAGGTGACTACGTGCATTACTAGAGGGAATTTCCACATGTGGGACCTCCCTAGACCAATGAAATCACACATATCATCCCTATCTCTATCTTTGTTGAATCAAATTACATTGCGCCTTGGCCTTCTGAAATATTTCCCTTTCTCTGAATTCTAGCATAGGTACTATCTTCTATATGAATCCAGTATCCTCCTCCAACTGTTCCCTTCCAGACAGGAGCTCAATTTTTTTTGAATCTCTAATAACATTTTGGTTAGATGTCTCCAGTGAAGTTAATGTATACTAACATTTATTATTCTTAAAGTTTCTACATGGCTTACCTCCTCTGTCAGATTATAAGCTTCTTAAGGGTAGGGACCATAACCTGACTCCACGTCTTCTCCAATAAATGGTTAGTGGAGTAGAATGTACTCGTTTATTCTCTCTCTCTCTCCTTCTGTCTCTCTGTCTCTGTATGTAGTAGGTTTAAAGATAGTTTCTGGACCTCATCTCCCTCACCATAATTTGTCACCAGCTTGTACCTAATTTTCCAAAGAATTAGCATTTATAGATAGCAGAACTGAATTTGTAGGTCTGTAACTGTAATATATGTGTATGTTTGTATGTATTTTGTCAAATAAAGTCTCTCTTTTTTATGCCAGTCATCTGGTTTAACATCCAGACCATCCCATCTCACAGCCAGTTAGTGAAAAAGAAAAAAGAAAGGAACATGCTCCAGTCATTACCTCCTTGACCATGCCTCAAAGGTAAATGTGGATTCCTGATTAGCTCAGTCCCTATTTTACTCCTCCAGAGACTATAGTGGACTTTGCACAAACATGATTGTAACCTAAAAGGAGAGTAGGCTATGGCCCCATAAGAATGATAAGAATTTACCCTAATATAGTCAGATATATCTTTTGATCCAGGGTCACTTTAGAATAACTTGGCACTAGATTCACTGAATCCCAGAATATGAGGGGGGCAAGGAAAGGGAGGGAATGAAGTGCTCTTTTGATATACAAGTTTGTCAAACCCTAGAGACTTTCATGCTGTATGATATAATTAAAGTTTGCCTACATTTTTCCCCTACCATTGAACAAGTCTGGAAGTAGACATTTGAAATGTATAAGGATCTATCACTCTTCTATAGGTGTCTCCAATAAAGTAATCTCTCGACCTCGCTAACCAGTTCTGTCTGCCATACTTCACTTGATTGGCCTTGTGCATGCCCCTCTATAATTCCCATTCCTATGTACAGTCTCATCATGCCCAGGTAAACAGATTTTACTTGAAGCAAATATGTGCTTTAGCCCTTAGAGAGGGGTTTCCCCTACTAAGAAGGAGTAAAGGACATTAGACGGACTTTGCTTATATGGCTCTGTTTTCAAATCATCTCTACTCTAGTGTAGGGGAGAGAATTTAGGGATGTACCATAGCAGATGATCCCAAAGTGAGATTCACATAAAGTACTGGTAAGCTTTGCTAGGAAGAGACAGCAAAGGCTATAATGTGACTCCAGAAACATAACGCATAGCACTTTGTGAACTCATTTTCTATCATCATCTCTAGGCTTTTCTTTTCACAGTATTGTACTTTGAAAACAGAAATAAAATACACAGAAAGTCAAAAAGATGTTTTTCTGCGTATGATTGTCAGGGACTTCATTCTGTGGGCTAATTTTGGGAACTCAATGACAAATCTGCATTAGAGTTTCAAATAAGAGTTAGATATTTTAAAAAATAACACCACCTTAACAGTGTTTGCTTGGCTGTTTTAGAATAGTGTGCACTTAGAAGGTGCTCCTTCCAAGTGTCATCATCTTTTTTTATATTTTCTGTTTAAATTTTTTGTTTTTACATCAGGTGGAAGTGAAGAAAAATCAGCCCTGTCGGCATAGAGGGGTGAAGAGGAGGGAGGAGGAGGGGGAAAGAACCACAGCAGTGAAACCTACTAATTACTGATCTCTTTCACTGCCCCGCTGTGCCTAACTGTCTGGACACGTTAAAGTGAAATTTTTTCTGTGATTTGCAAGTGACTAGTTCATGGCCCACTAGCATAGGGTGCAACTGAAGGGAGGAAATGCTTTCGTTTACATGCAACATTTACTAACTGTGTGGGTTTTCCCGACATTAAAGAGAGGACAGTGACCCAGGCCACCTTTTTCACACTCAAAAGAGCACTGAAAAAACACGTCTTCATAGGCTTCCCTTGGGCTCCTCTGGCTCCCAACACCCTCCCCCCCCCCCCCCCCCAGGGTATGAGCCCAAAGAAGGGGAAAAAAGAAGGGTTTTATGCTCCTTTCTCTTCAACTTTTCAACTGCTATAAGCAGCATTTAGCAAATTCAGCCCCCAAATGGCTCCAAATGCTCTGAGCTGCAGGGGCTCATTCTTTGTTAGCCTCCCTCTATTTACACAGGATTTACAGAGGCTCTCCACTGAAGAGACCACATGTTTGGGACAGAAAGCACTTCCATTCACACTGAAATCGGGCAGCAGGGATTGTAGCCACTGCAAGCTTCACACTGACCTGAGATGAGGGATTTCAGCAACGTGGAGATGGGTGACAATGTGCTAACTAACAAAAATGGTCCCCGGACCGACCATGGCCACCGAGATGAGATCCCCTCTTAAAAGAATTCCTAAAAACTGGCCAGATGCGAGAAGATGGGTGTCCAGAGACAAATAGTTCACTCATCAGAAGAATATACATCGATATAGGAGATAATGGAAAAGCAGTAGGAAAAAAAATCAGACTGCAGCTTGGATTAAAACCACTTACCCACTGGTTGGAAATATAAAGTGTAAAAACAGACAGATGGACAGATATGTAAATGTGGCTGTGTTTTAGGCTTCATCTGGCAAAGTTAGTATAGTAATATAGTTTTGCACGCCTGTATTTTCCATATCATGTTGAATTCTGTTAACAGTTGAATGGAAACATCCCCGTACTGGTCAAGGACCAAGCCAGTCCTCTGAACTTGCCACTTAGAAGCTACCAGGGAGCTTAAAGCCTAGCTGCCAAGACTTCCTGAACCCCACAGAGAATTGCATTTTGTCTGCAGCCTGTTTTTCATTTACTTTGGTTATTCTGTTTTGAAATTTTAAAACTGTCTAATATTTCAATTGCAAATTTCAAAAGATTCCAAAAAACCAAGCGTCCCTATTTGCCTAAGCTCCCCATAGCATCCTCTGGAGTATACAGATGAAAGGCAGTAGAAACTTCCATTCTTTTGCCATGATAATTCTCACCAAATTGCTTTATCCCTGGCAAAGGAGAGTGAAAGAATGTACTTGTTACCCACTTACCTGGAATGAATTTGATGAGCACATATAAAAAGTACATAGTATATTCTAAAGTTATTCGCAGTACATCATAATAAAGTTCTTTTGGGAACTCTAATGATTCATTTTTAGTGATCTCTCAAATGCCCTTCTCCACAGTTAACACTCAGATTTTATTAGGGAGGAAAGCAGGGACAAATGTCCACTTAAGTCCCAGCTCTCGAATTCAACTCGACTTGTACTATACTACCTAAAGCTAATGCTTTTTTAATGTTCTGCTCTCCTCCCCAGTGTGGTATTTCAGCTAACACAGAGTTCACAATCTCTCAGCCCCAAACACAGAAGACTGTTATCCTCAAGTCATCCTAGAAATGGACCAGCTACTATCATCACTCTTCCTGTACTCTTCCAATATACCAAGGATGAAAGAAACAGGGGAGAGGACAGAGAGAGAGAGAAAGAGAGAGAGAGAGAGAGAGAGAGAGAGAGAGAGAGAGAGAGAGAGAGAGAGAGAGAGAGAGAGAGAGAGAGATTTGATTCAGCAGAAGACCACACTGATTAAATTACTAAGATATATAGAAAGCCTCTATCAGAAAAGGAAATGTTAAATTTTGGACCAGTAAATATGTAATTAGGAACTTTGTAGTTGGGAGAAGGGTTATACCTTGCAGGCATCTAGTTATATACATACTGTCTTCCCCATTGTGGGCAGGAAATATTTTGCATTGCTTCAACTCCCCATCACTTCATATAGTGCCCGGCCCATAGCAAGTACTTAATAAATACTTGCTGACCACTGACTGACTTAAAGAAGGTAGGGATAGACATGAAAGTGTCTCTTTCACTTCACAGTATAACAGTTGGGGTCATGATTTTTAGGAGTGATACGTAAATGTGTTATGATGATCTATTTCTCTCTTTTCCACACATTCACAAGAAAAAAACAATGTGGCTTAGGACAGCCTTCCTCCTGGTTTCACTTAGATACATTTCAGCACAAATTGTGAAAATTATGCAAATAACAATTTTTGGCACCTATGCTGGAGGAAAACATTATTAAATTATGCTCTAAGTATTTTGTCTGCTTTAGTAATTACTTTCATGTAAACGTAAATATAAGTAGCTGTTATTCTGTTTAAATTTTTAATCATGCAAAATATTGTCACACAAAATGTCCTTCTGTTGCAGTCTAACTGGGATTTTTAGAAAAAAATCCATATTTAACCAACATATACTATTTTTAGCTTATTTAAAATGTTTTAGTTATAATAATGGACTACCATCTCTGAATCAACAAGTTATGAAAGAAAAAGGATGGCCTGTATGTTTTGCTAGAAGGAATTCCTTCGAAAGACCATTTTCACAAACCATACCCTTAGCATTTCATATTAAAGTACATTATGATGAATATATTTCTTCCACCAACCTATGCTTTTCAAGAATATGCCAAGAATATTTATCTAGTTTTATTTTTAGGTATTGGCTATTAAATCTTAAGTTCTTAGTCTTTATTCTGTCTTTATTAATATGCATGGCTAGCAATTTAGATTTCATATAAAATAGCGTATGAGAGAAGACAAAAAGAGTTCATCCTATAGCTGTCTTCTCATCATATTTAAGTAATGTGTCATAGTTTCAATAATTTCTTCCTAAACCCCCAAACAGGATACGTAAAATGTATGTCCAGAATATATATTTATATGTACATACATAGAAACACATATATAACGGTTTTGAATTCTGAAAATTGTATTTCTTTGTGAAATTATATATTATGTTTGAAGTCACCTTTTCTAGATTAAACCAATTTCTTTCAAAGTTTAAAAAGATAACCCGAAAATTTTCTACTCTCAATTATTGCAAAATGAAAACAATGGCATGCTTTAATGAAGTGCTACTTATAATAGATGCCATTGTTAGACAATGCAGTTAAACACTTTCCTCTTTAAAGAAAAATGATAGCCATTTGCATTATGAAAGTGATTCCTAACATAACTAGAAGGTCTATCCTCATCCCCTTTTCAAAATCCCATTTTGAGAAGGCTAATTTTCCTTACTTCTGGATAATCTGAGTACTCTTATGTATATAAAACTGATATACTATCAAAGTTCAGCCAGTTCTGGGGAAACTATAAAATGTTGAATAAGTATATCTTTTGTTCTTAAAAGATACTTTTGCACATTATTTAAAGTATGTCCCTGGACCACTGAATTCCCAAATAGAACTCAGATCTTGTTTGTTAAAAAAGCTTACAAAATGAAATACTAGGTATCATAAAATGTAGCACCAGTTCATTTAAAGCCTTCTATTTATTTAAATGTTTCAAATAAATTCCGCATTATAGTTTGCTAGTAAACAAATGAGTTCCATGCAAAATAAATGGATATTACACTTAATATAGAGCAATAACATATATCTAATAGCTCTAAAGGAAATGCATGCTGTGAATCCTTAATGAGAATAATAGGACAACTTAAGTTGATCCATTATTAGCATGACCTAAAAAGCCTTGTATTCAGGAGTTGATATGAGTATATTATTTCCCTCTCCACATGAAGATGTATTCATTTATACTTCAAAAGATCTGGAGTTTTATCAGCATGAAAACTGCCCACACTGCCAGTGACTGAAATCTTTGTATATTTCAGTAGACAATTTCATGATTTGTACTAAAATGATAATAATAATTTAAAAAATCAGGACTTAGTGGCCTGTATTCTGTTGATAAGATTCTCCAGACTAGGTAGGCTTGGGAGAACTAGGCTGGTCCTTGGATGAGGTGACACTCGCCAAATTGCCAGACTCATCTCTGAAGCTTTTCTAGCTTGGTAGGCCCTGCTGGAAGTTTTTAAGACTGGTTTAGTCTTTGATAACCCAAGGTCATCTCCATGCCATAATGAATCATTGGAGTCAAACCATAGTAGAGGGCAAAAATGGCTTGCTAAAAGACAAAAAAGAAAGCTAGAAGCTGAATCTCAAGATTATCCAGGATTTTTTCTGAATAGTTTCCAAAACTCTTAGGTTAATGAATTACCTGGGAGAGTTCCCTACAGTATGTGTTTCAAATAAAGGCAGTACATAGAGCGGATAAATTCTTTGATACCAAGGTGATTGTGCTCCACTCATTTCCTCCCAAGAGTCTGAAGAGCTTACTTTTCTTAATGGTCATGTACAAAATAAGAACAAGGACCAATGCACCTCATGTAGTTAGAACTGAACTCCGTACTGAAAAGATACAGGGAAAAAAAAAAAAAAACAAACTGCTCCAAAGAATATCAAGACTTTTAAAATATTGATTAAAGGATGAAACAAAAAAAAAATCAGATGTTCCACATTCATTAAAATATGTAATATATTAAGATATTTTCCTTTCCTGAAAGTATTTTCTTTCCCCTGGCCTAAACTGCTTTCTATCTATTTAAAATTTAAACTTCTTTGAAGGCTATAGGAGGCTTCTATGAAAACCATCATCTCCCATCTTATATTTTATATTCCCCAAGAATTTATGTGTACAGTCAGAAACACATTGTTCACTTGCTTATATTTTGTCTTGTTGTTAGTAATTCAGTGGTTTCCCCTACTTAATTTAATTATAAGCTTCTTTAGGGCAGGAAATTTAGCAAATTTAGCAAACAGATTACTAAGTACCTGCTAGGATCTGGCAGGCATACAGAAGTGAAATTGGTCCCTGTACTCAACAAATTTATAGTTTAGTAGAAGAATTTGCAATCTAATGGCCCACCTCTTCCCTATCACTCATAGAACCTGGCTGTATATGAGCAACTCTCAGAAAATTTTGCTTCTAATCCATTTCTCTAACTCTATTGTGCCCTTGCAAAGGTTGTGGCCTTCCCTCTACCCCATGGCTGGCATGCACCATTTCCTTTTATCTTAGAATCCCCAGTTTTCTTTAAAGTCTAAATCAAGTGCTGTTTCCTCTGTGACATGAACACATTGTCTATCTCAATATAACATTAGCTCATAGAGGGTAGGCAGGAACTGATTCATTGGGTCATTATATCCCAAGTCACCTGATTGACTATAAGCTCTGTGAGGGAAGGAATTTTATCTTATTCCTGTTTGGCTCTCTCCTGGGGCATGTCTATACTTGGATGGATCTGTGATGTCATCCATGTAGCTACTCCCTGAAAAAAATACAGATCAAAGCCCTTCTAAGTCCTCCCATTCCCATGCACCACTTACTTATTCATGTAGATTTACAGGAATTCCAACCAATTTGCAAAGGGCCTTACTTTACAGGCCTTTGTTAAATTGTTTGTGAACGAACAAATAGACATTTTCAATGCTCCCTAAAACATTATTTTATTCCAAGAGAATCTGGAGGTAGAAAAAAATAAAAACATTGGTTTCTAGGAATTTGGAAATTTGGTACAGTTCTGAGGCTACATGACTTTAAGCAACTTCAATTTGTGAGACACTGTTCTGAAGGAAGCAGCTTAGCTATCACCAGTAGTTCCAACCAGTAGGCTTCAGTCGTCTTGTCCAAATAGAGGTTTCTTACATTAAATGCCATGTATATCTCACTCATTTGTTAAATGTCCACTACGTACATACAAGGTACTGTGATAGGTGCTTTGCAGAACACAAAGACGAAGAAACCCTTAACCCTCAAGAGGCTTAGGTAGAAGAATATGGTGAAATGGGGCAGCCTCACTGCCTATGGATATAGAGATAATAGATAAACTGAAACAGAATAGTATTTAAGTTTTTAAAAAACTTTTTTCAAAGAGTGTGTATCACGTAAAAATTCATTTTCTCTAAATATGAGAATAATGATTTTTCTAGTACAGCATGGCTATGGTATGCCCTTTTGAAGAAGAACTAAGAGTAATCCTCAGAAAAGAATGTGGGTATCCCTGAAGTTAAAAATAAGTCGCCTGCCTTCAGATTCTCTCTCCATTCAAACGTCTAGTGTAATCCCAAAGCAAAGTAAAATAGTGGAAAACATGGAATGTGTACTTGGGATGCAGAGATTTTCAATGAAACATTCATTTGATTTGGCACAAAAATAGGAATATCATTGGAGGAGGAACACATTTTCTTTAAAATACATAAAATCCTGCTAAAACATAAATACTCATAGAAATAAAAAAATTCATAGTTCATATTTTGAAAGATTATTAAAGGTAAAAGGTGGCCACCATTCAGATAATAAAACATGATTTCCTTCCTGCCCATCTATTTTTTCCTAGATAGACTGAGGGTTAGAAGTTAATTCAGTTCAAAAAGCATTTGTTATGTACCCACTATGACCAAGGCACTGGGGTTAATCATTCAGGATACAGAGGGAGAAAACACACACAATTGCTTTCCTTTAACACAGTCCATACTCTGAAGTGCCCAATTACTTCTCTCACTGAGGAAGAAGAACTTGAAAGGGGTATGTCAAAAGAGCTTCCTCAGGTCTATTCATTGATAAAGCAAGATTTTTTACAGTAAGACTTTAGAAGGAGTTAAGAAACATTCTCTTGTTGTGAAAGAAGGGAACTTCTCTTCAACCTTATTAAAAAAAAAATCCTCAAGGACTTCCTCTCTAGGTAGGGTTGCTCCTAAGCCTCCAGTTAACTAGCCTAATAGGAAACTGACATCTTTGCTGTAAGATCAGATCTAAATCCCACCAATCAAATAGCAGGCTAACCTTAATATGCTGATACAGCAAATTTCCAGATCTTGATCACACTAGGCAAGGGAGTCATTCTTCTCAGTGATAAAGTCAGTGAATGCACTCTTGAGAAGATAACAAATTAAAAACCAGCTGACTCGGTGCGATTTGAGTGAAGAATTCACTGCTGACCCAGTACAACACAATTTTTACCACCAGCCAGGAATCGTGGAAGAGATGGTCAACTCCATTTTCTAGTTATAAGCTTATTCCTAGGAGAAGTTCTGAGCTTAGTTAAATGACAACTTTAAATTTTTATCTTATGTAAATCTGTTATAATTAAGAATGATTCTCTCAACTACTTATATCCCGCATATCTTTTTATGTAAGGATTTTCAAAATTCTAAACTGAACGATGAATTCCTAAAATGTGTATTACTAAAATGGCAGAAATTATGGAAAGTCCTGGTAGCCTAGGGGACAAGTATGAAATCTGATACTTCCATTTCTAGGCTACACTTTTTATGGCAACAGAACTTTTATTGAAATATCTTCTTTTCTAAAGTACCTTCTATTATAATGCTTAGACATACTTATCAAGGTGACTGCTAGCCACAAAGAAGAATTAAACTAGTCAACAGCTGATTTTGCTTATGGTAGTGAAATGTGAAATTGGCCATATATGCATATGTAAGTTGGTTATATATGTGTAGGTTGACTACATTTCCAGTGTTAGAAAAAGCACTGAATTAAATGTTAGGCAATGTTGGTTTTGGTTTTGACCGTGCAGCTCACCAGTTATATGACTATGTGATCTTGGATAAATCATTTGATACTCTCTGCACCTCATTTTCTTCTTTTTTTTAAAATGACTATATATTACCTTGCAGTGTGGCAAAATAGAAAGAATAGTGACTTTGGAGTTAGAAGACCTGGATTTAAACCTTACCTTTATTAATTACTATCTGGACAAATGACCATGGACAAGCAACTTAACTTTTGGGGCTCAGTTTTCTTCTCTGTAAAATGAGAGCTCAGTTGAACCAGGTGGCATTTAAGGTCCCTTGAAGCTCTAAATCTATAATCCTATGACCTCTAAACTTCTTTCCAGGTCTAATAGTTTATGATTCTATGAATCCTTATAGGATGATGACTGAACTATCCTGAAAATGTGGATTTCTGCTTAATTTTCCTAAATAGCAGAACCTGCCCCAGGAATCTTATTTTTATGCCTCTTTCCAGTTGTTTTTGCTAGGTGTTATGGATTATAAAGGTCATATAAGTTTATATAAATCTTCATCAGTTGAGAATCTTTAATGAATAATATATAGATTAGTTGCTTAAAAAGGTTTGGGTTTTTTGTTTGTTTCTTTTCTTTTCTTTTCCTAAGTAGCTGCAGATCTCTAAAGTCCCTCTCAGCTCTAAATCTGTGACCTTGTGATTTCATGTATTTGCAACCAAACCAAATGGATAACATGCACAGAGTAGTAATACAACTGTCTGGTACTAAGACAGTGTTTTCAAAATTCTTTTCCATCAACAAGTTGTGAATTTTCTCAATTAATGAGAAATATTTTTACACTTAAATCATTCAAAGGTCCACCATTTCACCCGTGTGGGTACTCTTTCCACAAAGGCAAATAGCAACACTTCATAGATTTGGGAGGCAGTCTTAAAGAGTTCTATGGCAAAAACTACCTATGAGCCTCTCTGAATTTAACTTGTGTGGCCCATCTTCAGGTTGGGATCTAAAGCCTTTACAACTAGGTAGAACCTTCCACAGACTTCACCTTTAGGAACCCAGGGTGATCTCTACGTCAAGAATAGGATGAGAGGAGAGCCCAGCATGATTATACTAGACATTCAGCATGGTAGAATCCCTGCCACTTACTACCTGTGAATGGGAATAAGTTATTTTCATCTCAGAGTTATGAGGACAGTCTCTAAGGCCCCCATAGATCTACATAAAAGGCTACAACTATTCTTTTTTAGAACAGAAATAAAAGATCAAATTGACTACTTTTAAATGGAGTAAATGGCTATAAAAAAAAAAGCATATTGGCCATAAAAGCACTGTCTCTTAGATCTCCCACTTGAATAGTAACTAGGTAATCTTTTTTGGGGGGGGTGGATTTTTTGTGACCTTTTGTGCTTTATTTTTAGCGTTCAGCACTGCAACAGTGAAAGACAACAGTGTATGGTGGATACGTGATGCTGAGTTGACCTCTCCAAGGCTTGGTTTTCTTTCCTAAAAAATAGAGTTCATACCTGAACTCTTTATGTCAGAAGGCTTCTGCAAATATTAGGAGAGACAGTAAAAATGCTCTCTATGTGATGGTTACACAGACCTCACATGGTAGGTGCTGCTGATGCTTTAGATTTAGATAATCTAATTAGATTAGATTAGATAATCTAATATTAACATTAGATTTGATATCTATTAATATCCATTGCCAAATTCATTTTCTTTTTTTAATTCATCCATTTTAGGAGCACGTACTCTCTCTTGTCATTCAGTGAAAAGTTCCCCAATGTCATTCTCTTTTAAAGTTAAGCAGATGAAAAGTTAAAAAAGAGAAAGGTTCAACATATTTTGGAAGTTTAAATTTAGAGATCTATTCTGAACAGGTCAAGGTAGAAAAAGTGAAGTGGCCATAAGAGAAAAGGACGTAGATCTATCACAATTTATTCTTTACTAATGTTGCTGCTGCTTAACTGTGTCCTACTTTTCAGGACCCCATTTGGGGTTTTCTTGACAAAGATGCTGGAGCAGTTTGTCATTTCCTTCTCTAGCACATTTTACAGAGGAAGAAACTGAGGCAGACAGGGTTAAATTACTTGCCAGGGTGACACAGCTAGTAGTATCCGAGGCTGAATTTGAACTCAGGTCCTCCTGATTCTAGATCCACCTCTCTATCCACCCTGCCACTTAGCTGATCCATTCTATACTATACCACTGATATTTAACAAAGGATAACTATGTGGGAGGGTGGTATGGTAAGAGGGTGCTCAACTTCAAGTCTGGAAGCCTTGAGTTCAGATTCTGCCTCAGACACATAATGATCATATGACCCTGGGAATTCAGTTCTTTAACGTCTCAGGGCCTCAGTTTCCTTATCTTTAAAATAAGGAGTTGAACTAGATGACCTCTAAAGTCCATTTCTACCCTAAATCTATGATCCTTTGAATTGCGTACAGCACTTATGTTTTTTGTTGTTCTATACTAATGTTTTTGATATTCATTGAGTTCTCTCAATAGATTAAGTTAATCCCCCATGAGAAGCTTCTACTTGTAAAATTTACTCATATATCATAGATATCTTCAAAACTTTTGATCGCATCTCTCCAGAGTTTTCTATTCCCCTCCTAAAATGCTCTACCCTTTCTACTATCCATCCTGAGCGCTGTGGCTTCTAAATTCTTGATAGCTACTTCCTCAGAAACACAGAAACATATTATTAGGATTTTACTGTATATACAGCACAGACAGGATAGCTCTGTTCCAGTGAGTTTTCATCCCTGGAGAAATGTATTCGATTACCTTCTTTGAGCTACAGTAAACCACCTCTCTTCTGAAGGAATGTTGAAAAAGCTTTGATCTAGTCCCATTCAAAAAAAAAATCACTCTGCTCTTAAAAAATCCACAGGACAGCCCCTTCAAAAATACACACACACACACACACACACACACACACACACACACACACATATACCTACACACACACACACACACACAAACACACACACACACACACACACCATTTTGCAAGCTTTGTAGTAACCACTAAAATTGATTCATCTATGTGACAAAAAAACATGCACTAAAAGGACCCAAACCACAGAGGTGGGGATCCTCCCCTTCCCCTCGAACAAATGTTGCTTTCTGACTGCCATGGTCGCTTTTCTTTTTTCGATAAGGTTCAGTAAATACTGAAGGCCTGGGCCTAGCGTGCATGGCTCACGTTTCTAACTCCTCAACAGCTCCACCCCATTCATTACCATGGAATTAGTTAACAATTCTGCTAGTTCTACCAAAAAAAAAAAATAAACTAATTGGTCCCAGAGGTTATTTAGGTGCTGTGGAAGCCTTAAAAACACCATTATCTCCCGTAGTGATTCGCTAGCCTTTCCATACTCCATCCAGCACATTGGGATTTCTAAATCACATACCATAATTGACATCAAATATCTGTCCCATCAGTGAATATCTTTATTAGCATCAAAATCACTCCCAACTAGTGTTCCTCAATGTTATTAAACAGAACTTGTTCTAGGTGTTGCTTTACTAATTAGTCAGGATGAGCCCGAGGAAGGAAATCTGGGTCATGTTAAATTAATTGGAATGAGCATGGAAATTAGCAGAGCAAACTGCATCAATTTTCTATAGAGAGCTTTTCTTCATGTTGAGAATAAAAATGGATATTACGAGGCATTAACCAAACTGCCTTCTGTGACTGCCAAGAGGTGTGTTACAGTAGCCCAAAATATCATGCTCACAGATTTTCAGAAGTTAATGAGACATTTCCAGGAATGGTAAATACATGGTGTTAAAATGGGTGTGCCTCTTATGGGAAAATGCCAAGTCATTTCATGTTTATTCAGGCATAACAAGCTCTTCAAAATGAGCATAATTTAAGAGGTGAATAGTGCAGAGAGGGCTAACATTCAACTAATTTTCCTTAAGAAAGAAAAGATTAAATTGAACAAAAAATGAATTAAGAGGTTTACAAATCAACAAGTCAACCATCAGATTGCAGCCTCTGCTCAGCATCCTCTCATCAGCCCCTGCCACGAAGTTTTCGAAAAAATGTCCTGAAGGCAGGAAACAAAGCGAGCAGAACTGATTATGGGCACACTCACCCGCCTTGCTATCTAAACTCTCTTTGGCTTCCTAATGAGCTCACTAAAAACCTAATTCATCTCACATAACCCTTCTCAGCCCTCCTTGAAATTCACCATTATGGAAATTTTAGATGAAACATTTACAGGCTGTGTTCAACTCAGTGCTTCTTCAACAGGCAGGTCCCTGACCCCCACAAGGAACACAATGGAGGTATGTCCGGCATGAGCCCACTCCGGCCACGTTCTACAGAAGAATAAAGAGCCCCAGGAAGGTGAAGACTGTTTTTTTTTTTTCTCAGGGTGACAATGATTTCCGCATTAATGCTTTCAGTTCCACGAATATGGGAATTTTGTGGGTCTGACAGTATATCAAATACAAATTGTAATTCAGGAGGGGAGAAATGAGTTGTACTGATGACAAATAGCTGAAATAGACTAATGTGAATTCCCAGCCTGTTCATGAGGAAACTCCCCGAGTTCCTCATTACATGAAGTCAAAATGATCCTCACGGCACCTAGCCTGTAACTGGAAGATTACTGAATTGATGGATCCTTAGTTTAAAATGCAGCTGTTTTATTTCTGCTTTAGTAATTAATTCTTTTTCCAATACTCTATTGATTAAGCGTAGACCCTGATAAAGTTCAAACTGAGAAGAATCTCTAGTGGCGTCCTTAGTTGCTCAGGAGAGTCAATGAAAACTTCCTACACTTCCACCTGCCTCCTCAGAGTGCTGATCCAATGAACAGAACAGTTTTTTTCTCATAAATTAGTCAGGCCATGTGGAGCTGTATTAGCTGATCGGTGCTTTTGTCTGCTCACTTGCTGACTTGCCTTTCACTTGTAGCTGTCCTTTGTGCTGTCACACACAAAGTCGGAGTGCAGCTGCCATTCTGAACCCAAACCAAGGTAAAGAACAATTCCTACAAACTGCATTTTCCCCCCCATTTTATACAGCTGCAACTCCCTGAGCAGTACAGGGCTCAGTGGAGCCTCTTGGGACCCAACTAGCTGAGAAATCAGTGTTAAAGCATGCAGACATCTTGTAGGGCTGATCAAATAAAATAAAGCAACCTATTTTCTCCAAGCTTTTGCCAAGCTTTGGAGATAGAATACTTGCCACCCTGTTTCCAGCAGTCTCAGGCTACCTTTGCTTTCTTCCCTTCCCCCGCCACTCCCCAATACAGAACATGGAGAAGTGATTCAAAGTGAAGTGATGATCACAGAAGGCAAGGGACGGATAGCATAAGGTCTTTGGGGAGTCAGATGGGAATCAGAGGACCCCCATTAACCAAAGTGGCGTGTAGTGTATCCGTTTCTAAATGACCATTAGACACACACAATATACTATTTAGGAATAAGAGGACTTGCCAACACGCTACTGTTTTTCTAAAGGTCACATGTACTGGGGACCAATGTGCCGGGGAGTAAAACAAGCATGATAACAGAAAGTTTCTCAGATTACAGCTCCCATACAATGGATTCCTGTTTCTATGAAGATCTTGACTACTGAGAATGCTTTTAAAGTAATGTAGTCGTTACTTACTTCCCAGTTTCCCCATCACCTTTGGCCCCCAAACCATTGCTTAGACACAGAGTTTGAATACTTGGCATGCAAACAGTGTGTTGCTATCCTATAGGCAGGTTGTAAGAACATAGTCGATTTCTGTAGATCACTTCCAAAAGGCACTTAGGACATTTGCTATCCATTTTCTGAGCTATACATCCTCTGGTAGGGGGTACTGTAAAAGACGGCATAGCATTTTTAGGAAATCTTTTTAACATTGTGTCAGTTTATTCTTGAATTCAAAAACTAAGAGACAAATTGGATACTGTAACCAAGATGATGAGAACTGTTTTCTATGTACTTTCCTAGGCTTGGGCTGAGAGTGCATTCCCCCACCTTCACTGCATTCTTTTAAAGGTCAAAAGGTCATCTCTCACAGATGTCTCTAGTAGACACTCAGTTGTCAAAAGGTTGTATCATGTGATGTGTGCAGTCACTGCTAACAATGCTCTGTCCTCATTGGGAAACAAACACTTTGCATGTCTAAATAATTTCCCTGTTTAGAAACAAGTTATCTCTCCTACATCCCATTTTCTAGCTCAAAAAATGGCACCAAACTCCTCATCAAAGGTGATAAATAAATCATTCATATCAAGATTCCACAGTTTTTTTAATGGGTCATAGTAGCTAAGACTGAGGACAGACAACTGGATATCATGGAGGAGGGTTGCTGTGTTGCTTTACTCCGTTTAAAACAAAAGCATCCCTTCTAGGGAGTATATACAAGAATAAAATTCATTACTGGAGTAAGCATGCACATTTGGAAGGACATTTGAAGTTGCAGACAGTCAGAAAAATTACTTTGAAAGAAAACATCAGAGCTTCTTCGTTGCAATTATTAAAACAAAATGAGTTGGCTTTTTTTTTTTTTTTGATTAGCGTAGATCCAATTACATTTAGTAGATGAACAATGTGTATAGTGTTTGGCCAGGTACAAAAGAAGGATGGGGGGAAAAGGATTTAGAGGAGAGAATACTTATTTGCTTCAGTAGAGAATTTTTGAAAGCATAAAGTTTGTCTCCAGGAAGGTCTTACAATAATAGGTTCTAGTTACTAGGGGAGCCAGTTTTTTTTTTTTTTTCCTGTAGCCTCTAAATGAATAATATAACAGATTTTCTCATTGTCGTGGACAGTTACTCTACAGCAGCTTGAAGCTATCATATGCAATCTAAGACAAGTCATTTCTTTCTAGGAAGGATTCAAACACGCTTATCAGCACTGTTATCTATTTATAAATTATATATTTAAGAGTAAAGTAAGACAGACATGGCTGGAATGTTACACATGGGGAAACATGATTAGAGATATTCCAAATTACTCAGCCTAATCCAAAACAGCAAAACCTTAGGGCACTGGGAATTTCTATAAGAATTAAGCATTATATGTAATAAAGAGCTCAGTCAGATACCTTTAGATAAAAGGCACAAATTCTTCTAGACGTTTAATGCATGTCTTCCATATGTAAAATACTTTCTTGCTAAATATTTTTTATTCTTTTCAAAGTTTTAACTCAATGAATTCATTAAAAAGCAAGCACATTGTCCCAAAAATTTTATGTTCAATGCTTTCACATTCAGAGTAGCCCATGTTAACCTTCTTGAATTCACAGGAAGCAATGAAGGTGTGCATTGTTGAGAAAGATGGCAATTTTGTTAAACTTATCTGCTACCTTTAAAGACTCAAACTTTATGATCTTTCTTTAATGTAGGTATATCTGTGTTCTAAAAATAGGCTTATGGATTGTTAAATTAAAGCTATGTGGCACACTGACTTCTTAGTTCCAAGAGGTAATCCTATGCCAATCATACAAAGTAACTATCTACAACCTCAGAATATGTGGTGGCATACCTTTTATTTCTAGGTTGGAGGAAAACAAGTTAGATACGAGAGATAAAATTGTGACCATCTGAAATCTAAAAATAGGGCAGAGGGAAATCCTTGCATCTGACATTTATAGAAGTCTGAGAAAGATCCAACTAAACAAGACAAATAAATCAGATGTATCTGTGATCTTGTAATGACTTAAATAGTCATCACCATTTCTGTTACTGAAGATCTGAAAATCAGTTATTTAGCTTCAGCAGCAGCATGTAGGCATTCCCATAATTATAGCTGCTGGCCCTAAAAATAGTAGCCCTTTGGAAAGGAATCAAATTTTAACTGCAAAAAGAATCCGTAAGAGAAAGAAGAACCTGGTAATGAAACAATGTCAGTTAAGATGTCAAGTCTAACAAAAGTTCTTCAAAGGTCATTGCTATATCAATCAAATGGGAAAAAAATAGCAAAACTTTTGAAAAATAAAAAAATGAGAATTCTCTCCAGAGAACATATGATAAAATTATACTTGTCCATGATTTGGTAAATAAGCCCTAGAGAGTTGTCTGAGACATTAGATGACCTGTCTAGGGTCACAGAGCTGGTAAGTGTTAGTGGTGGGATTTGAACTCTCGTCTGTCTTCCTGATCCTAAGTCCAGCACACAACTCTATATGCCATGTCGTCATAGTTAATACTTTTGCAAAAAACCAACTAAAATTTGGCACTGATTTGCATCTAATCCACATTGCCTTCATCATTATCCATATCTGTATCATATCTTAATATCTTATATGGATGTTGTCTTCCATTTCTCCATTCACATTTCCCAAACCAGAATCTACAAACACAGCAGTGTGTCATCATAATCGCTTCTAAGAGTGAGAATCTAGTAGAATGTCACACGGGTGGGGGCTGAGTGGCTTAGCATAGTCTTTATTGAATATCTAAGAAATGGAAAGTCTAAGTGCCCTGTAAGAGAATGATCTAGTGGGCAAAAGTGGTAGAATTCCAAGGCTGTATATGATCTATAATCCTCTTTCTTAGTCCAGCTCCACTAGTCTCCAAATCCAGCCTTAACACCATGGTCTAACACCTTCATGACTCACAAACCACCACACTAGAAATCCTCCATCCCTGCTCTTTCTCCATTTCGAACCTGCTAAACTACAACCCCTGACATGTCAAGATGGAAGGGACCTAAAACTCTACTCCACTGCTCAACTCTAGGCATTTTCACTGGCTTTCTCCCATGGTTGGAATCTTTTCTCTCCTCATCTCTATCTCCTGGCTTCCTTCAAGTCTCAGCTAAAATCTCTCCTACTACAGGAAGCTTTTCCCCAATTCCCCCTTAATTCTAGTGTCTCCCCACTATTATTTCCAATTTATCTTGCTTGTGCATAGATTATTATTATTATTATTATTTTGCATTTTATCTCTGCCATTAGAGTATGAGCTCCTTGAGAGCAGGAGCTGTCTTTTTCCTTTTTCCATATACCCAGTGCTTAGTACAATGAAAATCTAGGTGCTTAAGAAATATTTATGGACTCCCTGACTAGGTAAACTCTACCATCTGATTTCTGTGCTTCTGTCTAGATACTAAAAATTGCCAAGAAAAGCTAAAAAAAAAAGGAAAGAAAGAAAAAGGAAACAACCAAGCAGAGACTATTTCCTTTTTTGTCTGTCATAGAGTAGGCACTTAATAATGTTTCTTAATTAAATTGCTGAATGACATGTAACTTCAAATCATATTCTAACTGTTGTTCTGTCTTCTGCTTTCCTGGATTTCCTGTCTCATTCCCAATGACAGCTTTTCCAAGTCTTTCTTCTCTCCACAAGTCCCAATACTTAGAGATTATTTGCCTCTTATTTTGCTGAGGAGATTGAGGCCATCCAAAATTAGCTTCCTTGGGTTCCTTCTACACTTCCTTAACATTTTTCTCCATCACTACTTCTCTTTTCTTCTTTCCCTTTCTATTTCTGAACACACCTCCCCAAGTCCTTCCTAAGGCTATTATTTCTTCTGGCTCTCACCTTGATCTCCCTCCCGTCATGACTCCTCCAAAACCTTGTTGTATTTATGAGCCCCTCTATTTTGGACATTTTCAATTCTGTCTCCAAGGACCTCTTCCCATCTGCTTACAAACACACTCCGACCTTTCTAATTCGATAAAAGCTTTCCCTTGGTTCTCTCCTCCCTTTCAAGATGAAAGCTCTTGAAAAAGTGTCTACAACCAATGTTAAAAAAAAAAAATTCACCTATCCTTTCTTCAACCCCTTATAATTTAACTTCTATCTCCAACACTTTAATGAAATTCTTTGAAAAGGTCACTGGTTATCTCTTAATCACCAAATCCATTAGTCTATTTTCATTTGCATTTCTTTCTACAAACATTTGGCATCGTTAGCTACTCCTCATGTCTGGATATTTTGTTCTTCTATGATTTCAAAGATGACATATTCTCTTGATTCTCTTATTTCCTTTCTATCCACTCCTTCTCTGAGTCCTTTGATGGCATGTCATTTTCATTCTTTCCCCTTGAAGATTGGTGGTGACCTAAAGTTTTGTCCTTAGAATTCTTCTCTGTCTTTGCTTCTTCCCATGGTGACCTCATTCACCCAATGCAGTCTCAGTTATGTAGATGATTCCAAATCCAGATCTTCATGCTTGACCTTTTTTTCCCCCTCAACTCCAGATTAAAATTTTTAATTGCCTGCAGGAAAAATGCAATCTGGTTCTCCTATCCAACTAACACGAAAAATCAAAATGATCTTTCCCACAAAACTCTTCCTCCTTTTGAATTCACCATTTTTGGTCAGTATCTCTGATGATAGAAATGAATTCTCCTCTTTTCTTTCCATCTCATATTCAAAAAGTTCCCAAGTCCTGTTATCTCTCTCTGTCTCTTCACTTCTTGCCTTTCCTCAAAGCCACAAACTATGCCCTAGAGTACTTAACTTGCTCCTGGGTTGGGTCTCCCTAGTCTTGATCTCATGGCCCACCACTTCTAGACATACTTTTAGCCATGCTCCCCTTGACTTCCAGGTATTTTCTCTCTAGCTGCCTTTCTGATACATTTGAGGGCTCATAATAAGCCTTTTCCTTCCTTCCTAATGATAATTCCTATCATAATGATGAAAATAATAATAGCTAGAATTTATATATCACTTCAAATTTTACAAAATGCTATAGATATCTATCTCTTTGATCTTAACAACACCCCAGTGAAGAAGATGGTATTTTTATTTTTATCTTATAGATGAGAAAAATGAGTCTGAGACAAGTGAATATGTCTCTAAATTATATAATTAATAAATGTCTGAGGAGAGATTTTTAACTCAGGTCTTTCTGATTTCAAGTCCAATGCTCTTACCTCACTGTATCACCTAAATGCCTGGCAAAGTTCAGATTCCATAGCCTAGCTTGAAAGGCATCTTGCAATATACTGTCACCCTACCTTTCCAGCCATATTTCACATTGCTTCTGTCCAAGTGCCTGGACTCTTTGCTGTGTTCCACACATACACTGGGTTATCCCATGTCTTTGTTCATTCTCTCCTTTATAATTAGAATATCTTTTCTGTCCTTTTATGCCTGTTGAATTCTTACGCAGTGTTTAAAACCCAGCTCAAATATCATGTGTCCCTGAAAGGCTCCCCAGATTCCTCCAATACCAATCTGTAATAATCTCTTGTACTCAGACCACATGCTGCATTTTTTTTATGTGTATATCATGTATTATTTAATATTTTCCGTGTGAATACAAAAAGTCATTTATGAACGCCATGGAAGTCTCTCTCCAAAAGCTCAGCATGGCATGTAATTGACCTTAGGCTCTTGAAGTCTATGCCAGTAAAGTACAAATTGTAGCAGTTCCTGCTAAACCGGAATGGTTGAATATGAGGAAAGTGAAAAAACTGGGTGGAGTATCTTTTGTCCAAGGATCAACCTAGCTGAGTTCAGAGGAACTTATAGCCAAAAGATTGTTCACTTTATGATGAAGTTTTAGGCCACAGAAAGCTATACAGATGCTTTATTTAGTGAGGTTGCTAGATCTGTCAGTGATGAGTACTCACACTAATGAAAGCGCAGATTTTTAGAAATACCAAAGGATGTGCTTTCTTTCTGTGTATCACATCCCTCTCTGAGACTCGAAGCTGCATGACGGCAAGTATCTATCTATTCACTTTAACATTTTATTTCCCCAGTGCTTAGCACAGAGATCTAGACACAAGGAGTACTCAATGAATATTTGTGAATTTAATTCATTTTCTCAAGCCAATGGGTCATCCATTTGTCTGTTAATTTGTAAATATTTCAATATAATTGTCAAAGTATAGGTTAACATGTGTATTAATATTCACAGGTACAAAGACTGACATATGAAAATATATGTACAAAAATATTTTCAGAAGAGAAACACTTTGAATCAAAGAGTTCTGGTGGTACAAGCTACAAATGTCAACTAATACAACCTCCTGCTCAATAAATGAATCTTTTCTACCTCATTCACAAAATGTGCCCATCCAGTCTCACTTTGAGTAACTGCAGTAACAGGGAACTCCCTCAAAGAGGCTGTCTGTCCCATACCTAGAATGTCCAGTAGGGACAGAAAAATCTCAATGAAGATATGCAACTTCATTCTATAGAGGTTAGTTTGTGAGTATGAAAATTTCAAAGTCAATTCAGAAATTTTTAAAGATGTTATTTTTTTAAATAGAAATTAATCTATTCACATGGTATGAACTCGGGTTTTTAACCTAAAAAAAAGTTAATGAAAGTTACTGAGTCAATAATTGAGTTTCTTTTGGAATGTATTTTGGTTTGGAGACAAAGCTATTTCGTTCTATTTAAATGTAAAACTTATTTCAAAAGAGAAACGCTTTCCCTTGACTTTTGAAAACATTGGATTTCTTGTGCCAGAATAAACAAGATGATAGTTACAACAAATCAGCTATTTAAAAGAAGATAAATTAAAATGATATTTAAAAAAAAATCTTAACAATTCTAGCCAATGAGACTTTCATCTTAAAATAGACTATTTAGCCAAATGAAGTTTTTGAAATTATTAGCCAAACTAGGATTAGAAGTCAGGGCTTCTGATTTTTAGAACATAATGAAGCCTTTTAAAGCAGTAGTTTCAAACACACAGGTGTGTGATCCAATCCCAGTTGCTGCTGGAACCAGATTAAAACGTAAGTGGAAAATATTTAACAAAATAAATAGAACATAGATAATGTCAATCTAAGTTTTTCCAAGTCAGTATGCGCCTGAGAGAATTCTTATATCTGGCTTAATGGCCTTCGTTTCCATTTGAGTTGGACAGCACTGCTTTAATGCTGTCAAGATTTAACTTGACCAGAAATGGTAAGAGTTTTTATCCTGTGTCTTCAGTGATAAATTATTGTTGAATGTACCCAACCATTCCAAGGATCTGAGTATCATTAACCAAAATAAGATAATTCCAATCTCTAGCTTCTTGAACTCAAACTCAAAGGTTTTCCACCAGTACTCAACTAGGAACTTGGTCATCTCATCAACCATCTTGAGACAAAATTGATACCCATTTTATGCACAACTCATTGATAGCACCATAATATCTAATATTATAACTTGCCTTGCTCAGAAACTGGCTTATTTTATCAGAAAAGAAATATGATTTTCTCAAATATTTTCAGAGGTTCACTTATGAAGCAACTATTTCAGTTTTATCCAAAAAGTGTTTCCTCCATCTGTCATTTTTTTTTACAAGCAATGGAAGTAAATAGAGTACATGGTTTCTAAAAATTTATGTCAGTGTTGGGGTAGGCCCTGCAGATCTATCTAGTTGAGAAGACAGTTGAAAAAACTATTTACATGAAATATCCTTTAATATTCATTTCGCTCAAAGCTTAAATTGGGAATCTTACCTTGCTAGTGGTCTTTTTTTTTATATTGGTACACATAAATCTAATATGGACATTTAAAAACAAAGTAAATCCCTGCGTTCATCCTCTGCAACTCCCAAGAAAAATTTAGTTTAAATTACTCACAAATTCTAATTTTATCCTGGTATAACCCTAGGGGATGTATAACTAAATAGTGTTTAATATAGCTATGAAGAATCCACAAAAAACTCATCCCTTATGTTTTGCGACTAATCTGTAAAATGCCATGCTGATTTTCTATTAACATAGAGGATGTCTAATTTAACTCTTCTAATTATATACGTGTTGCTAACTAGGTGAAATTTGGGAACTAGTGATTTTTACTACTTTATCCTTTATCCCATTTATTAAGAATAAGGCTCCTTGTGGCAATATACACCTTATAACAACACTAGGAACCACTGCCTTAGATTGCGAAATGGAATGGACCATCCCCAATTCCATATGCTAAATGTCTTGATGTCCCCCAGGACCTACCACCAAGAGAAAAGTCACAAAGATGGTGCCTGAGTAAGAATTTCCCTTCCCTATTATGGTATTGAGAAACCTTAGAAAAATTGCATGTCTGTGGCAAAGAAAATGCTGCCCATTTGTAAAATTTTTCTTGGTTTATCCAGGAATGAGAGAAAACCCATATTGGCAACTTGTGACTTCTAGTTGGCAATAAATTCCTGGTACCACTTACAATCTCTTCCACTACCACCTTACAGAATAAGTATCATAGCCATTGACTCAATTTAAAGTGTAGCAGATGGGGCCCAAAAAATCTTGATAAGGTCTCTTATTTTTCTCTTGCGTCTCTATAAGAAGATGTGAAGTTTCCTTTACAAGATTAAGTCCTGTTAGCAAGAATAAGCCATTTTTTCCTGGCCTTATATTGGTGATATCACCTTGATAAATTGTGAATTAGCCTAAGCTATTCTTTGGCCCATTGGAGATTTGAGGTCAGTTCAAACATCCTTGGACCTTGTCTTTAAAAGGTTGTCTACAGCATTAGGACTAGAAAGATATGGAGCTAGGAGAACAGGGCTACATCTACAGAATATGCTCAACTTCCCGGAGGGCAGATGGCCTCCACATGCTCCCTCCAGGGAAGGATGCAGGCCCAGCAGAGGTGGAACCACTTTGTTCCAGAATGGCAGTGGGCAGAGGGAGTGGTAAGACAATGAGAAATAGCTGTGCCAAATTGCGGTGGACCCAGAGGAGGACTTATTGAACACTGCCCAGTGTCTGGGCGCAGAAAGAACCATAGTGGAAGAACAATGAAAGACGGAGCTATGACATAGAGGAACCAATCATAACCCTGCATGTAATGCTGTAAGACCTGTGCTCAAAACCCATTTCTGATGCTATGACGTTGGGCAGATTAAATTCCTTGAGCCTCACTCTCCCCATCTGTAAGATGAAGAGGTTGAACTCTAGGACCTCCAAAATTCCTTCATACTCTATCTCTGATTGCCTTGCCTTTTACTAATACTTGTGAGTTACGTAGTTCGAAACGAAGGGAAGTCAAATTTCTATCAATCTCAAATTCTGTCCTTAGAGGAAGAGAGTATCTTAATCCCAGTAAAGCCTGTCCTGTATTTTATTCAGTGTTAGCCTGACTGCTTGCATGGGAGCTGAGAGTTTTTTATGTTTTCTCTAAATACCTAAACATGAGCCAAAATATGATATTCCCAGGGGGAATTCTGGCTAGGGACAGAGAGAGAGACAGACAGACAGACAGACGATAATTATAGATAAATCCCCAAGAGAGTACCCAATCTATAGGAACCTGGAACTAAGGTTCTGGGCCACAGGTTAAATAAAGCCTCATTTACTATACATTAGTAGGTCCTAATCCCATCTTAATATTGAAACTAAAAGATGGAGAGAAAGGGGAAGTTTGTCCTGGGCAATTCAAGCTACAGCCACCACCCTCACATCCCAGAGGACATAATCCAGGGACAAGGCTCCAGGAATAGCAGCATTGCCCCCATATTCTTAGGCCAGAAGTGCTGCTTCCAGCTAGCTCCACAACCATCATTCAAGGGATTGTGGAGATATGATTTAGCAGCCTTCTGAAGGTGCTTTCCTCCTCAACATCCTCAGCCTGGACAGCTACTGAAGACCCTGAAAGGAAAGTTCTCATGGCCTGCCTCAATATCAGAAACAGGTAAGTTCTTTATTAGTGAGAATGGCACTTAAGAAGAGATATATTTCCATCTCCTTTGCTGTTACACCCTAGGGACCATGGGACCTTTGCATCTAACATACAACTAAAGCCTCTTATACATGTTTCTTCCCTCTGTGAGAATGTGAACTCCTTGAGAGTAGACACTCATTTCTCTTTACTTCCCCAATGCTTAGCACATAGTAAGCACTTAATAAATGTTTTCCCACTCATTCATTCATCCACTCACTTACTCATTTGTTCAGTCAGATTAGCAATGATAATTCCTATTCCTGAATAAAAAACGCTACGTCCCCCCAAAAGTAAATATATTGTAATGTAACATAGAAAGATTACTCTTTAGGATCTTGGAAGATATAGTACATTTAAAGGATCTGTAATTTTATCTCTGTACTTCCACAGTGGAAAAAGATCTCTACCCTTCCATGCTTTAGGAGTCTGTCTAATGAGTCCATGTGGACAAAACATTAGAAAATGAAGAATTAGTGGCTAATCATTTGATGGTAAACTTAGATGACCATCAGAAAACAGTCCAACAGCCCATCCGTTCGTTGACATATTTATTTCACAGACAATACCAGCCCTTTGAATCTCCTAAAAGCAATCTGCCCAATTTGAGAAAAGTTTATAGAATTATGAATGACCAGAAAGGTCTTCAGCTTCTTGGTTCTTAATGAAATGGAAGACACAGGGTATAAGCATTCACAGATAGCTACCAATTCTATTCTAAGACCAAGCTATTCCTTTTGATTTGCCCATGAGCTTAAAATCTTAAAAATGATCTTTCAATATACAATATTATTATTGCTAATAATCATAATAACACATTTCTATACCATTTCAAGGTCTACAAGTGCTGTCCTTAAAACCACTCTATTTGCTAGCTAGTGAAGTATTGTGGATAAGGAAGTTAAGGCCAAAAGAGGTTCCAACGTTTTTCTAGGATGACAAAGCTAGTGAATAAACTGGGATGGAACCCAGGTTTCTTGACTTTAAGTCCAGAGGAACTTCTTGAAGAACTAGACAGTGACTTCTAAGCCATGGATTGAGTTAAAAGTAAGTAAAGAGCCAGTTAACTTTGAACTCAAAGATCAAATAAAATAATGTAGGTAAAAAAAAGTTCTAACAAATAATAATGATGACAAATCCCGTGATTGAATTGTGAGTGCGTTTTATCCTAGATCACATATGTTCTTTGATAAACTCAAGAACTCAAAAATTACAACAACAAACAACAAAGCAATTCTCCTTCTTCAAGGACAGGAAATAATATGAATATTTGAATTACCTAGGTTTTAGGTACTCACTATATGTACTTAGAACAAAAATAATATTCCAATCTGAAGAGGAGTCAGAGTAAAAGATGCCATTAGGGATGCAGGATTAAAAAAAAAAGGATGGACTGGTAGTGTGACCAAAGCTAGGTTGGACCACTCAAATGTTCCATCCAAATTGTTGAGAAAGATGCCTAGCTCACTAAGGTGACCCTCTGGCAAATCTATGGGAGGACATAAACATGAGCTGCACAACAAGAGCAGGCATGTATGCTTTGTAATTTGCCTTGTTAAAGAGAATTAAGATCAATGGGATCACAGCTCCATTTTAATAAGACCTGTGATTTTTGCTTATATGTTGCCGTTCAGTCATTTCAGTTGCGTTCGACTCTTTGTGACCCCACTTGGAGTTTTCTTGGCAAAAACGCTGGAGTGGTTTAACATTTCCTTCTGCAGCTCATTTTACAGATGAGGAAACTGAGGCAAACAAGGTTAAGACACTTGTCCAGGGTCATACAGCTAGGAAGTATATGGGGTTCAGACTCCAGACTTGGCACTCTAATCACTGCACTACCTAGCTCCCACCCCCCTCATATGTGTGTGAGTATGTGTATTATACACACACACACACACACACATACACACACACACACACATACATACATTTTCAATAATGAGTCTACATTTCTGTAGTTCATTAAAGTTTACAAAGTCTGTTTCTCACAACAGCTCCATGAAATATTGTCCGCATTAAATATCTCCATTTTACAGATAAGGACACTGAAATTCAGAAAGACTGTGTGACTGACTTCTCCATGGCTACAGTGGTACTAATTGTCACTTCTAGCATATGAATCCAGGTTTCCTGACTCCAACTCCAACACTCTTTCCAATGTGTAGTTGAACAAATGACATCTATTTCATTTAGAAAAATTTAGAGAGAAAGTATTTCAGAAGCTTTATAGAAGTCTACACAATTTTTAAAAATCTCCTATACAGACAGTGTGAGGAAGACATGTAAGATAAATTTTAGTGATATTCCTGCGAAAAGGAAGAAGATGTTTTTGGTCCTTGACTATCCAGATTAATAAACTACATTGAGCAAAGTCACCGAATAATTCCTCAGTTCTCCGCTTTGACTGTGTAGACACCATCTGTATTGCCATGGAGCTTAAGAAAAATCGGGTCTGAGAGCATTTATGCCTGAGAGAAATTCTATTGCATTGGAGTATTTATCAAAGGCCATTGTCCTTAAGAAATCCTTCTGAAACTCTATAGGTTTTAGGAGAGCTGGGATTAACTTCCCTTTAAACCACAAACCCAATCCAGAGAACAAAATCAACAAACAAAGCACATCATTTCTTAAAAAGGAATAAATTATCCATTGTCTGCATAAATTTGATGTTAAGCAATGAAATTCAAGATGAAGGTTGAAATTGAAAGACAACTGTATCATACATGACAGACATTTTAAAACCCAGCAAAAGCAAAAGAATTCTTGAATGAAGGACACAGCGCCATGTTGAACATTGAATTGCAGGCTTGCTTTCAATTTCAGACCAATGTTAAAGCCCTTCTCGACCTATGATCTTTCATAAGCAAATACTAAGAAGGTTTTGATTTGGGGCTAAAGAGAAATCACAGATCTAGAATTAGAAGGGTCCTTAGGTAACATTTAATCCAGTCCTGTTTTTCGCAGATGAGGAAACTGAGACTCAGAGATCAAATGGCTTGCCCAAAGTCAGAAGGATTCACAAGGTCCCAAAGCAAAGTTTACCCTTTGTCCAAAAAACAGAGATCAGAACCCCTTGGGCTGCTTCTCTTTTTAAACACCTCATTTACCACAGTAACTTGTGCATTGTTGGCAATTGAAATTAGGTCACAACATCTAGATATGAGGCTTTATGATTCTGACACTACTACAGTCACTAAACTATTCCCTAGAGATTTTTTTCAGAAACAGTACTAGAAGTCAAACTAAAGAGATTGTCAAGAAATCCCTTGGAGAGAAAATATTGCCAAAGAGAAGATGGTTCCACTTTATTTTGTCATAGAGGGAAAAAAAATCAATCTCACCAGAATACATGAAACTACTTTTCTGTGAGAAATTCAGTGGCTCTGAAATATTCAAACAATAAAGAAGACCCATGTCATGGTTTCAACATTTTAGAATGACCTTCAATGAAAGGTCCTGGTATGATTTTATGGCTTTAATTTTTTAAAGTCAGAGGGAAAAACTGTTAAGAGGGGCAGAGCCTACAGGGTCTCGTGTTGACTTTATTTTTGAAAATCCATTGAAGGAGCACTTAAACATGTTGATTAAGACATCTTAGTGAGCAAACTAAACAAAAAAAGCATCTCTGGAAAATATCTGAGTCTCATCAAAGTACCTTTAAGCGCATGAATACATTATGAGAGATTTCCTTGGTCATGTTATTTTTTAATTGTATGACTTACTGATGGCATCAGAAGTTTTTCTTTTCTTCTTTGAAGTAAAAAATAAGTGGATGGTAGGATTTTTTTTCTTTTTTTTAATATCCTCACAAAACCAGGTATGTTGTTGCCACAATGGCATAAAGTTAAATTTCTTCATATGCATTAATATAATTACTTAACTCTTGAATAAGTTTCTTAAGACCAAGCTGGAAAGGATTTCAAAAGACATTTAATTCAACACATTCTTGGAGGCAACATGATACAAGGCAAAGACTGCTGACTGAAGCCAGGGGGTCTGAGTTCAGATCCTGTCTCTGATACTGACTACGTGCGTACTCTTGGGAAAATGACTTAACCTCATTCGGTTTCAGTTTCCTTGTGCATAAAGTCAAGCATTGGACTAGGTGAACTAGATCTCTTCTAGCTCTGTATTAGTGATTTTTATAAACTACAGTTGGAATCATCACTTCCAAGTCACTGCTGATTATTTATTGTTTCGAGTGCGATCTGTAAACCAGGAGATTAAAATTTAAGTCTTTAGTGCATGATAGTTTTTCTTCTTGCCTATTCCCTTGCCCCACGACCCAGTGGATTTGGACATTTTTTTCTTAAAGGAAAAGAAAATGCTTTTTTCAAAAGCATATATCACTGCATTAAAATCTTTAACAAGAAGCATATGATAGCTCAGGCTGCAGTTTAAGTTGAAGAAATAAAAATAATAGAAAGGTGGCAGCCTTTTGATTGTAAAGATGACATGGGGTTTAATGATTTTCTCAGGGCAGCAAGTTACCTACCCTCATTAAATTTAACATCATTTGTGATGCTAAGTACCTTTTTATGTAAAACACACCTGACAGGTATGAAATGTTGAAAGCAAAAAAAAAAAATTATCTTTTGGGAGTTTATTTAGAAAAAGACAGGGGTATTTTATTGATGTGTTTTGGGTATTTTTAAAAATGTTTTATTTAAAGCGTTCAAGAGCCTAGGGATTTAGCAAACTATGTATCTGCATATGGATGAGATACTCCCAAAATGTCTCATTCCAAGGAATTATAAAGATTTTCAAGAACCAGTACAAAGAAGAATGAAAGCAGGAGATGAAAAGGTATCTTTTGGCTACTAAAGGTACATCTTCTTTCCTGGTCCATGTTTGTTAGAACATCACAGAATACAGAAGATACCAAGAAAGCAAAGATTTTCTTTTGCCTCAAATCTCTCCCAGATTCAAAACCTTTCCCTAGTTCTTCTTCAAAGTACTTTCATGATGGGGACAGACAAAGCAGTTAGTCCATTGCCACTCCCAGCAAATATTTGTAATGTTCCAGTCTAAACTGGGAGAAGAATTTACAGAAAATTAACATGCTTAAAGTCCAGAAGGCCTTAACGTATGCACATAGGACAATGTCAAAAAAAACAAACAAACTCAAGAATTAGTTCTCTAGAATCTATAGGTAATCCAATATCCTTCATTTACCAAGATTCTGAACTATTAGAGTGAACTGTCACATATTTTCTCTAAGAAATATCAACAATTCCTTCAACTTACATAAAATGGGAGTCCTTTGCTACTACCTTTTTACCTGTCATGTTGTCCCTGATGGAACCCCCAGCTGGTGAACCTAGCTTTCCCTACTATATTAACTCAACAAGTTCTGATGTTATCATAGTCCATAATGTGGAAACCCCCTATCAACTAAACAAGCTGTTACCTCAACATATATATAACCTTCAAATTTGTTGCAGGTTAGTGGATATTAACTCATTTTTAGAACATTTTCTCCATTCATCTAAAACATTCATTGACGGTCTACTACGTGCAAGGAATTGTGGAGGAATATATTGAAGTATACACATAGTAGATATCAAAATCTACCTCTGTAGCTAAAAAGGATTAGACATTTCAATTCTTAAGTTTATTTGCTGCTACTTATTCTTGGCTAAGGACACTATAACAAACTACATAGGTGTTACCAGGCAAGATGGGTGGAAAGAGGCCAATAAGTTTAATTATGGAAAAATTGAGAAAGAAAAAAAAGAATTATCTTGAATGTAAAGTTAGAAGTGTTAAGGTAGTTTGAGACTAGAGAAAAATGTAACCAAATGCCAAAATCTTCAAGGATTAATGCTCCTAGGGTAGGAGTTTATGTGAGACACCGGTGGGCATACAATCAGGGTTTAGGCTGTTGGTTAACATGACATAAGATTTCAAGGTCTCCAATAGTTCACAATGGAGGCACTCTATTCATGTCAATGGGGAGGGGGAGTGAAGAAATAGTCTTAATATTCCAAAGTATTGATCAACATGCTGATACATTGGACATATATTTTTTTCTTTTAATATAATAAATCTTGAATCTTTAAAAGTGGTAAAGTGGAAAGAACACTGGATCATATGACAGACATGCTGGGTTTGAATACAGGTATTGTCACTTAATACCTGTGTGACATTGGATTAATCATTTAACCTCTCTGGGTCTGAGTTTTCACATCTGTGACATAAGGTGGGAGGAGGAGGGGAGGTTGACCTTTAAGGTCCCTTCCAATCAAAAATTGTAGTCCTATCATTTTTAAAGTCCATAAATTTTGAGCTGAAAGGGCCTTTGAAGATCATAAAGTAGTCCAATTCCCTCCTCTTCCAAAAGAGGAAATAGAAGCCCAGAAGAACTTAGGTACTTATACAAAGTTTGATCAGGTCTTCTGATTTCAAACTCGGTGCCCATTCCAAACACTGTCTTATCTGTGATTTAATATAGCCAGAATCCAATTTTGAATACAATCCAATCTGAAAATAAAATTTTCAGGTAAGAATATGCTTTTATAGAGAAAGTCAATGAGAAAAATGCATTTTCTTTTAAAGCATAAGTGAAGGATAACTATGTGAGAAAATGTTAGGTCATGCTTAGAAACAGTATGATACAATGGATTATAAAGAGAAGAAAAATTTATAGCATTAGTTCTTAACCCTGGGTCCATAGTCCCCATGGATAGATTTCAGAGTTTGTGAACTTGGATGGAAAAAATAACCCTATATTTTTATTTTCACTAACCTCTAATTGAAATTTAGCATCTACTTCAATTACTTAAAAACAAAAAGAAAAACATTAAAAACAATACATTATTCTGAGAAGGGGGGCTTTAGAGATAACCAACTAACTAACTAACTAACTAGCCAAAGAGGTTTATGACACACAAAAAGATCAAGAACCTCTAATTTACAGTTTTATTTTTAAATTACCTGATGCTAACAGTGAATGCATGCAGCCTCTTTACAAATATACTGGTTCCGCTTTGATAGCCCCTAATCTTGGCCCCACCATTTCTTAACCATAGAACACTGGTAGGTTGTTCCTCAGCTGTGAATCAAGGCAAAATGCCCCAGGTCAAAGTCTCAGACCTGGTTATATGGTGATCCATTCTGATACATTCCTGTTCTGGTGGTATACAGAAAACTGAAATGGGGGCAAGCTCTGCAATTCTTGTCCCTAGAAGATTTCCAGCTGGCTCTATTTCATCTCACAAGAGCGGTCACTCAACTGTCAAACAAAGTGAAATAAGCCATGTGCCTCTTCCTTCCTCTCTCATATACACCTGGGTAGGAATTACTCTTCCATGGCTTTGCAACAAAATTTATTGACCTTTCTTTCAGGAAATACTTATGAAGAATATTTTTTCTCAATATGTAGTGAAATGAGTTTAACAATAACTGAAATTAGACTCCAAGTTGTACTCTTCAAAGTTAATATATATGTGTATATATGTATATATATATGTGAATACATATATATATACATATATGTGTAAGTTTGTGTATATGTGTATAGATACAGATACAGGCTAAGACACAGATGACAGAGGTGGAGATAGAGAGAAGAGAGAAAGGAAAATACCTTTATATCTAATACGGTACCCATTCAGTGCATACCATTTGATTATGGTAATGATTATAAAGTATGACTATAAGGAGGGTTCCAGTTAATAGAGCAGTTTATATAAGTATAGCCAGAGTACAGGAGACTTAGGATATAGAGAATTTCTTTTTTCCTTTCAATATGGAAAACTATTCTTGCATGAATTCACAGCAAAAAGCATCTTCCTAGAAATATGCACCAATATTATTTTCCCATAGAAATTTAGATGCATGATTGACTTATGGTCTACAACTTGGAATTTGGACAAAGCCCAAAGTTACTCCAAACAACGAGCAAGCTTGAGCAAACCACTAAGGAGAATGTCAGATGTGAAGTGTGAGAACCACAGAAAGGGAGAGATACAAAGGTTAACCCTTGCATAAGCTTGACTTCGCCAATACCATGTCTCAGCAACTTTATTAATATATTGTAACCAAAATCCACTACGATGTCTGAAAACATATTTGTTCCAAATGGAGTTAAGTGTTGTCTGAGACATTATTTCACCCAAATTTGAGTCTTCCTAAAGATGATCAGTAATGGTAAATAATAGCTTACATTTATAAAGCACTTTACAATTTACAGCATTTTTCTCAGAACAACATTGTGGGCTAAAAATTACTTTTTTGCACAACTAAAAATTGATCACCTTCATACACTGTCGTCTCTCTTATATATGACAATTCCTAGAATATTAAAAGTTTTGGGATGGACTTTGACAGTATTTGCTTGCTAGTTATTAACTGTTACCTGGGACCACTTACTTAACCTCTCTCAGACTCAGTTTCTTTATCTGTCAAATGAGGAGGTAGCTCTAGATGGCTTTCAAGGTCTCTTCCAACTTAATCAAATATCATTATGACATGTCTTTTCTCCCATTGATTCAGTGTATCGCTATATTATTAGCTAAATATTTATGGTTGCAAATATTTGCAGAAGTATTATAGACAAAAGTATCTATTTGCATAAGTCCCAAAAGCTAAATAAATAGAAATTATATACACTACTATTTTGATTCAGCTTTATTAAATACCAACAGGCTACTTTCACGCTCAAAAATTATCTGAAAATGATCCAGTTATTGGAGTTGATCTAGCGTTGAAAAGTTGTGAATGTAATGTCCATATTTTTTTGGTGGTTTGCAGAACTATTTGAGAAAATACAACATCGCTCTAGTTTTAATGAGAATTTCTACTCATTCAATCTACGGCAAATTCTAGTCTGTACAAAATTTATAGGAAATTAAGCTACTATACCCTTTATTCAAAAGAGCACCCACTTTCATTAATAGACAGTATTTGCCAACTGTGCTCTGATCTCTTGGCCATTGAGGATTCAATGGAGAATCTGCCTTTGGTATTTGATAGGAAGACCTTCCTTAAAAAAGAAAAAATCATAGATGTGGAAGGGACCTTGAGAGGTCAACTAATCCACTCTCTGCCTCTAGGCAAGTATGTACCTCAAACATCTAAATCCAGAGAGATGAGTGTCTATCTTTAAAGAATTCTCAAGGAACTTCCATTATTCCTTGTAATACATAACGTTTATTAACTTTCTTCCATAGATTCTATTGAGTACATAACACAATTTTAGTATTTTTTTTGGAGGTGGCATTTAAAAAGAGGTACAGGTAAACCAATACTCGCTAATACATTTTACAAATTTTTTGTATCCTCTTTGTTTTTCTAAAAAACTTCAAGCTTGAAAAACAGATGCGTCATTTTGATCCTATAAGAAAATATCTGTCATCTAGTATGGCAAAACAATAGAGAGTTTTATTTAATCACTTATCTGGCCAACGGAGTGAACACGTGTACACACCTTATATGAATTATAAATTTTCACACAAATGGAACACACTAAAATACAATTAACACTAAAACTATTCTGAAGACAATATAATCATTCTTTTAAGATGCATAGGGCAATTTAGGATCTTGCAGTCTCATTTTTGGGTCATCATAATGAATATCAGTTATCATTATACTTAACTGAAAAATGGGAAAGCTGAGGAAGAAAGACTTAAAATTGCTTGAATAAGGGGTAAGAGAGTTAATCGTATTAAGAACATGTACCAGACCTTACATACAATAAACAGGACAGTATGATGATGTAAATCCTACCACTTTTAGTGACTTTAATCTGACTGGCCAGTTCCTACTACCTTCAGATACAAGGGCCATTGCAATCATTCACTTATGAAAATGACATAATAACATTGATATCTACGCCTAAAACAAAAATACTGAAACACTAAGTCATTATATGTTGTAACTAGCCTTGGAAATCTGAAAAAGAAAATGAATATTTTTTTAAAAAAATAAAGTACACAAACACAAGAGAACCATAAGGCACAGGAATGCAAACATAGAATCCTAGAGCTGGAAGGGACCTAAGAGATAATCTGGTCCAACTCTCATTTGACAGAGAAGAAACCTCAAACTCACTCAGAATAAGGAAACTGCCAATGGCCCTACATACAACCAGAGAGGTGCAGAATCGAGAATGGATAGCAAGCCTCTAAGTCCAGTGCTTTGGCCACTATTCCAGGACTACAGAATAAGGTTTTCCTTGCATTGCTTATTATAAATGTATATGTTGAAAAGTAAAATATGACTAATTGGATTACATTTATGGAAAGTCACCAACAAAAAGTATGATGCTATGCCTGCTACATCGAAACAGTCATAGATTATTAGAAATTAAAGAGATCTTAGACATGATCTGATCCAATACCCTCATTTTACATAGCCAAAGACTAAGACCCAGAGAGGTCAAGCAGCTCACTCAGATTCACACACTTAACTAGCACTAGAGCAAGAAATTAAACCCAGGCCTCTCCTGGCTCCTGGTCCAATTCACTTTCCATTATAATGCTCCATAATAGAAAATTTCAGATTATTCTACCTACACATACTGTCAAAATCCGTATCATTCTAATTATGGAGCCTGGGCTAAAAGGATTCATCACGTGAACAATTTAATATTTTAAGGTTTTCTCTTATTAGTTTTTCCATTATGTTCATATTTAAGTTACTTTATGCTGAAAAAAATATATATATACCATTACCAACCTTCTAGGCTATGTAGATAATCTAAGAAGACATCTATTATATACACACACACACACACACACACACACACACACATTTGTTAGCTCCTATCATAACTATAGCACTGTCATTAAAAACTATTGAATAACCAAGAGATGTTTGAACCACAACTAATTCTATACTTTTTTTATATTTAGAGAAATATTTTATACTATAAAATTGCAGTATTTAAATAGTCTCTTGAAGTTCCTTATAGGGAAGGCTGACTCAAATACATACTTAATATATGTAGAGGTTTATAGACTATCTCAGGCTACTTTAATTTTGAAATTCATTAACCCACTTTAAAAAGAGAAAATAAAATTTTGTAGTTTGCTCACAATAAATCAATTTATTTTATCTCACACATCTAAAACTGGACTTCCCAACAAAAGTCTACATAAAGAGTTAACAACTTTGGAAAGCTGTAAATGTAAGTTTACAACTTAAAACTCTAAGTAAAGAATAGTTTTACCGAGAAAGTATGGGAATGGGGAAAGAAACATCACCAGAGAGCAAAAAAAAATTTAAATGATACATTTTAAGTTTCCTATCAGTTTTCTCTCATCACCATGGGAAGACCATGGTATAACTAAAGAAAATTGGGAGGTAAATTTGATAGGGGAAATGCACTTCTATGTTAAATTATTTACGTTAAAGTCTGCTTTGATATAAACACATTTTTAAAAAAATTCAAAGCAAAAGTTTTCCAACATAAAGAGAAATAAAAATAGTTGTTAATCTACTTTTTACCAAAATTATATGAATTCCAAGAAACTTTTTTGGTTGAAGAAGGGAGGAGGAATTGAGAAGACAGGGTAAGGGACAGGATAAAGAAGGGGTGGAGGTGGTAACTCATACCACAGGGTAACTCAGAGCTATTGTTACGAGGCAAGGAAAAGATAATAAGGGAAAAAAATAGAACACGTATTACAATGTATAGTAACATAAAGCTGTGTTTGATGCTCTAGAGGGCTTCCACAAATACTGTACAGCCAAAAATCAATTGAAAAATCAGCATGATAAGAGAGCATGAGTTGCCCTATAATAGCCTTAAGACCCCCAAGGCTATGCAAGCCCCTTTCATCTGCCACACTGCACTGACTCAAGGGGAACCCCACTTCCCCTCCCTGTGTAGTAGGGGTGCATCTGTATCTCTTACCTATTGCTTTCACCTTCTTTCCTAAGAGTAACTGACAAGACTGGTGATTTCCTTTTCTTTGAAACATTTGAAATATTATTTTTTTGGTCTTTTTTTCCCTTTATTCTTTCTATCTTCTTGACATTTTCCTTCAGATAAATCTACTGTGTAATATCCGTCTTAAAATATTTTCCCTAGTACTAAATGAAGGTCAACTCATTCTATGAATAACCATCAATAAGTAATATTTCTTTTAGAGTTTGGATGCATTTAACTTAGGTTATTAAAGTGTCCCTTGCTGAATCTCAGTTAAGTCTTTATGCAAAGTCCAGAATGCTAGCAATTAATTATACTGTTGTAAAATAAATGTATGCATATATGTATTCCACTCACAGATTTAATCTCAATATTTCTTCAATCATTTCCTCATGATGTCTGGTTTCTATTGAATTTACACTACTATTTGGCATTTGGTACAACCCCCCAAAGATAAGATACATCTGTCCCCTATTCACAGATCTTGGCATTTTTACCTCAACTCAATCGTGAAGTGATTGGCTGAAAAACATACTACCTTGCTTATTAAATGGATATCTTCACAATAAAAACGACTAATTCCCAACTTTCAAAATTGAAATAAGGCACAAAAAGGGCTGCGTACAGAGCAGCACATCAGAACTCAAGGAGGACGTAGACCCTGATCTGTGAGTAGCAAGGAAGAGCTAATTGGGAGTTAAGATTGCCTGTGATTATCAGCTTGTTTATGGGCAGGGAGTACTCTTCTGAATGGCCCTGTAAATTCATCCGTGATTATGGTATTAAAACTAGATCTCATTTCCACTCATATACCCAAACCTCCTTAACTCTCCACTCCCACCCCCCAAACCATTCTGTTTGGTTTTAAAGGGTTGTGCACTGTTTTCAAAGAATGACAGTTGTTTTTTTTTTTTTTCATGCTTTGATTTTCTCCAGTTTCAAGGAAAATTAATCAGTTGCACAAGTCAGTTGTCAGATTCCTCTTCCCTCATGGCAGAAAGCACACACGCGTGCGTGCATGCACACACACATCTTCATTGTCTGCTATAAGAATAAATTTTAGTAATTCTTCCCCATGTCAATATGAACATTAGACTGACCCAATTAATATGAAATGCTTCTATGCTGCTGGGAACAGACAGTGCTACAGAAAGAACCATTCACACAACCTGTTCATGATTATGGGCCATAAGGACACAAAGATGGCATAGACATTTGTGGACCATCTGAATTCTTATACGGGGAATGGGAGGGGGAATTGGGTGGGGAGAGGAAGGATGCTAGCTGACTGTCGCGGGTCATGTTTTTTAATCCAGAGTATTGGACATGTAACACAGCAACAAGAGCTGATCATTTTGTTTAATCACCTTTTGGATCTTTGCCAGATGGTCTCTATTGAGAGTGCCGCAAACACAGAGAGATGAACGTATCTAACATGCCACTAGAGCTTTCCCGTAAACGTCTGAGAACTGAATCCAACAAGAATTTAGTCTCAGAGCAGAAAGGGATACATTTAAAAACTATGTGCATTAACTATACTTTTCCCCATAGAATCCTCACTTGGCATGAATAATTTACCCACTCTTATGCTAATGGGATCATGAAAGTATCCCTGTGTCTTCAGTGCAGCTATTCTCAGCTTTCAGTAATTACCCCACCCAGTGAAAATAACATGGCTTCTGCATTTGAACGGCCTACTAGTACCTGACAATTAGAGAGATCAAGTCTGACAGGGGAAAGGTCCAGAAATGGACACTAGATCCCTAGGAGTCAAAGATGAACACGCATATATGTATATAAAAAAAAAGATGGAAGTTGTAGAGGGGACGAACGAAGGGAAGTTAAGAAAAGACCTTAACCAGTACAAAAAAAAAATTATTGTCAATCTCTTTTTGTTTTTTATTTTTTAGTTTCTTGGTATCAATGGAACGCTAAAAGAAAAATCTGCTCCTTTTCGCACTACCACTCCCTTAAAAGGCAATTTATTATCAAAGTAATTCTGAAGGACACAAAAATAAAATAAATCTGTAAAGAACGAACTGATGGGTTTAAGGAGCACATCTGCTTTAAGAACGTCGATTTGGTTATAAAAATCAATTAGAAGTATCTTTCAGTGTTTCAGAATTTTTTCATCTAAATGATGTAAAGGCCAATAGTCTCTTCGGTTAAGAAAGGAAATCACCCCCCCCCCCCAACCTATTTCAAAGAACTCATCTTTGACCTCTGTCCACAAAACTCCATACTAGGTAGTTCACTGTGTAAAAATTATCAGGCTAAAACATCTGGGAAAGAAAGCTATGAAACAGCAGGGAACGTGGCTGGTTCATTGTTTATCTTTTGTTTATGAGGCAGTATTCAAGTTTAATTACTACTCTAAATTAAACTCTAACTGGCATCAGGAGACATCCCTTTACATGACTAAGTTTAAAAAAAACCCAGAGATTCCATCACTAGATTTTTTCAAGTAAGTTAATGAAAACAGGAAAAAATTAGCCAAAATTAGCAACAGCTCCAGAAAACATTTAGATACTTGCATGTTCTTAGAATATTTAATTATCAGTGTGTTATTTGACTTCTACCAGCTATGACTATAATTTTTCCAGAGGACAACCAGAAAATACTTGGTGGTCTGTCCAGAGGAGAAAGGAAGAGACTCTTATTTATTTTATAAGAAAGGTGTGAGGTAGAGGTTGCGGGGTGGAATAAAAGGCAAATATCAGTATTCTATATTCCAGCAGCTACTGTTTACTTATTTTCTTGGCGAATCATTTTGGTGCAAATAGGAATAGGTAGAAGAAAAAATGTTTACTCTCTCGTTACAGTAAGTGACCAGCTTTGGATGAACCTCACTGTAGGAAAAATTAAAGTTAAAAGCAACTAGCAAAAGATTATGCCAGATGGCATCTGTCATATTGTATTTAGGGTTATTTTAAAGAGATTCCCACCACTACGAAAACATTCCATTGACAGAGTTTTCCTAGGATGAATAAGAAATCCCACTAGAACATGTTCAGGGCACATAGTAAGCGGTTTTTTAATAACTAGCATGATTTCAGCAAAAAGGAAAAAAAAACTCATTTCTTTTTTATCTGTAGAACTTGGGTTGAAAGAGCTAAGCTACATTTTAGAATATTTTAGAAACTCACTCACCTCTTAGTGTTAGATTCCATAAAGTGAGGAGTGTTTGAAGATTTCAGCAATCTAATGACAAGAAAACTGTACAACAAATAAATATGTAAGAGATTTACTACAGATTTCTTGCCCCATTGACTGGATGATAGATGGATCCATAAATGGTTGGTGTGGGGTGACAATGGGTGGTGGTGGGGGGAAGGGATGTGTTGGCTCATATAATACAGTATACTGAAAGAAAAGAGATGGGTGGGTGCTTAAATGTTAATGTATTGAGGCTAAACTGGATCTGGCAACAGTATGGTTAATGTGCGTGTGGCGTGCAGTGTGAGCTCAGCAGTTACTGGGCCAACTGTCTTGGTATTTCTGGGAATCCTGCCTATTCACAGTGCAGGGATTGTTCAATTGCTGCAAATGTACAAAATGAATTTTACAAAAATGAATTGTAAGGAAGGCCCCATTACAACGATTTTACAGCAAAGATGTCAACATCAATTTTTCTTTCATGCATAGCTAACGATTAAAACAGCATATTCCATTTGCCTAAGACAATTTATTTCATATTGGCACATCAAAATATTGAAATACAAAGTTATCTTTACTCTACCCTTTGTATTCATTGCTGCTGAACCCACACCATTGTTCAAACCAGGAAAAATAAAAAACAAACTTGGCACCAAATACTTAAAACAAAGGCTCATCAATATTCTCCAATTTGTCAACATCTCAATTACAGCAGTGGAAAAAATGTAAATTTCATGTGCTCTAAACACTGAGGGGTCTATTCTCCTGCCAATTCACATGCATAACTCCCATCAACGTTAATGGGAGTTACACATACACATCAATAATAAAAATAATACTTTGCACATATATCGTGCCTTTCATCCAAGTCTCTCATAGTACTCTGTGAACAAGGGGCCTGCTTCAAAGTCCTTGCTCAGTCAAAACAACCAATGATATATAAAGGAGTTGGTGCTGAAATAGAGTCCTCAAGTATAAGCAACCCAATTTGACTGGTAGGGAACCAGAGACAAAGAGGAATAGTGACTTCCCCGAGCCTAGAAAAGGTGGTCAGAAGTCCAGTTCTGTCCCTGAAAACCTAGATTTCCTTCCACATTCTAAGGAGCGAAGGAGAAAAATTGCCTTCCTAAACCTTCTTTGAGCAAGACAAGTCACTATACATGGAAAGTCTTGTTCATAATCCATATAGTTTGCTGTTAAGAATGGGGGCGGTTCTTAAAATGATGCACTTCCACTGGGAATTTACATGCTGTCAAGTTTCTTCTTTTTCTCCCTTGTTTTGAAGATGGGAGCTTTTTCTTTTTTCCTTTCAGTTTGTTGTAAGAGTATGGAGTCTGGGGGTGGGGTGGGGGTGGGGAAAGATGACCTTTCACCTGTGTAACCATAGCTCTTTCACTATCAGGTCATAAAATGAGGTATTTTGAGGTTACAAATGAGAGATATGCGTGCAATCAATACAGTAAAAATATTCAAAAGAATAATAGAGCAACATAAATGCATGTATTGTTTTATAACATATGGCTATTAAAGTTTAATTTAAAATGTGTATGAAAACATTGTATTTAGTACAATTCATTCCTATTTTTTCCTGTTTATCATAATTTGTTTTGAAACTGAATCATTTTGCAGATTCCCATATGCCTGTTGTGCTAATAAATTTTGAATAACCAAGAAAATTATTTTCTGGACTACAAAGCAGGCTTTGCAAAGTCATATACTATAATGTTTAATACAAAGGGCCAAAAGCTCCCAACCTAAGTTTTGCATTATGCATCAACCCTAAGATTTAACCTAGGATAAACGCATGTGATTTCAGTCAATATCTCTGTTGACTTTGCCCTGAAGCAGATAATTAATCTTTCCCACAGAAAGCTACCTTGGACAATTCTGGGGGCCAAAACAGCAAACTATTATAAAGACCGCTATTTCAGACATTTCCACTACAATGTAAAATCAAATATGATCTATAATGATCTAGACACACACACACACACACACACACACACACACACACACACACACACCATTGCCACCAAAACAAAACAAAGAAACTATTCAGAATCGCCTCTTAAAAAAAAAACAAAAAACCCAAATGACAATCTTTACTGTGGCTGCTTTCTGATGTCCAGAAGTACTACCCAGTATGGAACAATCAATGTGGTAAGCCAGGTACAAAGTTCCCCATGTCAAACTAGACTCTGCTTCTAATGGTGACACTGTTTCTTTAAACTGTAGTATAGTAAAGATTATTGATGCCCTAGTTCTTATGCATATAAGCTACCATATCCATTTATAATCCCACCAAGATATGATTAAAAGGAACGAAATCCTGCAGGAATCAAATCCCTCAGCATTGAATAAGTTGGTAGCACTACCCAAGACTTCTAGTTTTTCTTTCCCCTGAATGTGTTATCCCCAAGTAAGGGAAACAGTCACCTAAGACATGCTCAAGTCCTTTATTTTCCCTGCCAAAAAAATAAATGGTTGGAATGATAGAGCTATATACCTTAGGGGTTTACACAAGTATTCTCTGCCCCAAACCCTAGGATCTTCTCTCTCTCTCCTCCCCTTGTCTCAGCCCCCTTCCTGCTATCTCCTTTACCATAATTCAACTAACCCAACAGAACCAGTCAGTTTTAAATTTCAGTTGGGACCTTGGTGACCTGTTAATGAATCTACAGAGAGGAGAAAAACTCACAGTGTTGAGTTATGCCTGGTGTTGCTAGCTGACTTGGAGTCAGAAATGCTTGAAGCGTTAACGTAATTGCAAGAATGTGAAAAATGAAGCGCTGGGCTCCTGAGCAAAGCGAAAGGTCAAAGCAAGCCGCACACAAAACAAGTCTCTGGAAGATGGCCTCATTAGACCATTAAATCAGCTTCTCCTTTTTCCCTCTTTTGTAGAATGTTTAGGGTGTTATATTTAATTAATAGATACATTTAACCCTTTCTAGCTCTGCAAATAGCTTTTATTTTAGGATGGGAGGGCAAAGGAGAGGAGGATAATAATAAAATTGAACTTACTTAAAAAGTTCATGTTTCTGACTCATAATCAAGTCGGTAAGTGCTTGGTGGCAGAGAGTCAGTTAGACTTATGGGTCAATACACATAGTTTAGTTCTCCCTTTAGTTCTACAAACAATGTGGACACCGTCTACTAAAAACATCAATATGCTTCACAATTTACTACCTAAGACATTTGTTTTTCTATTTTAGGTCTACGCTGTTTAAAAAGTCTATTTAAATTCTGAACATCTTTTTTCAACCATTTACAAGCGAATAGGTCTTGGAAAGGAGACTTTTCCAACCACTTGAATTCTCCTAGAACAACAGTGGTCCAAAGGCATATTCCAGAGCATGAAGAAATGAAAGCATCCCTTCCTATCCCCACTTAGAGACTGGCACACATAGGACATGACAGCTCAAGCTATTAACCTGTCCTCTCTTCAGAAGCCTATCTAATGCTTAAATATTGGGGCTATAAACATAGTCATAATAGAAATGAAATAGACCTAGAAGATCAGACACCATCTAGTGTAAAATATTTAAAAGTTAAATCTATATACTCTCCTGGCCCACATTCGATAATGCATCTTCCTTTAAATGACCATTTTACCCATGGAAGAGTCATTCCCACCAAGTGATTGTTGCCCTATGTCTAGTTGGTAAATTTGCAACAGTTCTATGTATTCTAAATTAGACTTTGAAATCTTTTGGTTTTCACCATTGGTTGCCTTGGCTTTTAGGGTTTGGAGCTACAGTCATTATCCTAACCACTTAGGGTCAATGAAACGTAAATTGGGACACACAATTTGTAGGACTTTCTAAATTAACCTTCTACATATTGGATTCCATAGAAAGAAATTGTGTAGCATTTCAAAAACAAATAAGAACCCATCTTTTTTTGCCTCTCCTATGGCTCATGGGCTTAATTACTTATGGTAAAGCAGCCTTTTATGACTGATATTACCAGCTAAGTTCACTGTTTACAGTATGATGCAAATTACTGCATCACAGCTAGAAAATGGGGCTCATTCAATTTACTTATACCACATAAAAATAAATTGTAGAAAACTAAATTTATTTTTTAAAAAATTGGCAGAACTAATCAATTGCTTTTGCAAGGTAAGGTTAAAAAATTTTACTTTGATTTTTTTATTTTTTAAAAGTAAAGTAGGTTAAGAAAAGGAAATACTGTCTCCTTAAATTAAAGCTGATTAAACTTTCCTGACTGCCACTTTGTGTTTACACTAAAGTAGATGTACTGATATCATAAAATGTTAAAGTTATCTTAGTCATGCCTACTTTGCACAAGGAAAATGTTTGACCTTTTACCTTGTTCACTGCTGTTGTCTCCACTCTGTGAAGCATGGCCCCCACTGGAGGGCCCTGGGGTGCCTGCTGAGTGTGTTGAGGTTGCATCATCATGGTCTCTCCAAGAGGAAGGGTTCTGGTGTCAGGATGCCAAGGAATTTTTTTCCCCACAGTTTTCATTCCAGTCATAAATGAGGGCCCAAGGAGTAAAGAGTAGGAAGGGGACCAAGGTTGAAAGGGAGCGAGGGAGAGAGAGAAAGAGAGAGAGAAACACATTAATATTTACAAAATTGATATTATATTGATGCCACACTTGAACTATATATTAGAAGGATTAAAGTTATATTTCCCTTAAGGTATTAACCAAGAGACTCAACTTCTAGAAAGTTGATCTAATGGTGTTCTTATTCTAAGTACTTTATCATTCTGAAATGTTTTGGAGAATCCCAAACCGCAATGCTAGAAAGGGGGGAAAAAATCAGCAACTCTTTAAAGAATGATTTCCTGAAAAATTAACTATGAACATATCACACAATACACCTCTTAGATACAATTCCCTATAAGAGTGAGCTTATAAGAAGTATTAAGAAATAAGACCAGGTGATATTATATGTGTATATATGTTTACGCATATGGGTATACACACATGCACATATATATACATGTATATATGTATACACTCAAACACTTACATATATTCACATATATGCATTGTGATTTTTATTAATATCTTTCAGTGTTAATACAGTTAAAGTATAATAAAATGAGAATCCATAAGACCCAGACCAGGAAGATGGCAAGAATATCCATTTCTCCACATACTAGCTAGCCAGTCAATTTTAGCTCAGTGCCCACTAGTTTCATAGAAGGGAAAATGACTTATTCATCTAAAGGGGAAAAGTGAGGAAAATAGTCATATCTCAGTGCTACTTTTGGTGAGTGTATTCTCCTCCTGGTTCTCCTCCCCTTTCCTGATCATTCCCAATACCCTGCTGTTGCTTAAAGGAAAACAGGAATTCTCATGTACAGGAAAGGCTTTATCAGCACCACATGAAGGCAGGCAAAAGATGGAATTTCCTCTGGCAGAAAAGGAGAGTAAGAACACATGAAACAGACCAACCTTAGGGCTGGACCTGTGCAACTTGTCACCTGTATACGACAACGTAAATTAAGCACTTGGCTGCAACTTTCAGAAACATCCCCTCAGCAGCTCTCAAAAGAGAATCGCAATAATAATTCCAACCTTAGGAAATGATGCCCATCCCTACATAAATCAATCAATAAAGCTTCAGGCAAGCATACACATGCTATTTATACACTGTATGTAAATATTTGGAGCCATCTGAAAGTAATCTCACCAAACTGCTACTATATATAGTTCATCCGTTTGATTTAAAAAAAATCTAGACAAGGTTTGGTTTCCACATCAAATCAGCGTTATTAAGTACAAAACTAAAAAGTTCTCTCACAAGCCTACACACAGTATCTTCATATGTGTGAACAGACAAAAACAAAACAAAATACTGGGAAAGCATAGTTTGGGAATTAACATGAGATTTTTTTTTTTTTGATTCATTAAACTAACCAAAAGTTTTATAGAAGGGTAAGGATAGTTATATATATATAAATCCCTTTACCATCACTAAGTAACAAGAAGCAAAAATGAAAACAAAGGGAGCCATAGAGCAAAAATATCTTGAACATTCACACTATATGCATATAGTACAAATCATACACACAAACACATTAATAGTAAAGTACGGGAATGAAACAACAGAAGGAAATGAAATGGAAACCAAAACAAGTTTCTCCACTGCCTAGATTAAGACAAAGTTGTGCCTGTGAGTTCCTCTATTTAATCTCTGAGTTAGGAAACCACTCAAATAGCTTCAAGCTGAAGGCAAACTGCAGACAGGGCTCTTCAGCCCTCTGCAGCCTCTTAGAGTCAGCTGTTTGCCGGATGGTAATCAGATAAAGAACTGGAAGAATTACATGAAAAGAGGGAAGAAACAATAGCCTGGCATGAGTTTAGCCCTGCAACAACATCGCGCTTACAATCTTCCTTTTAGAAAATGTAATAACTGCACCATGTTCATCTAGGCTATTTTTTTTTTTTTAGTGTACACAGCAAATGATATTAAGTACCATAGGCTTTTTAAGTGAGCTGCTAGCAAAGGATCTTACCCCAGTGAAAATGACAATAATTAACCACTAACACCTCAGCTACATTTAAAGACAAATGTCATCTAATCACAGTTATGTATTTTTTCAAACATAGCCATTGCAGTCTTCTGGGTTTGAAAAGTAAATTGGTTTGGAATGGATTATCGAGGACTTCCCATCATGGAAAACACTTGTCTCCACCAGTCAGAGCAGAGTTTTGACCAACGCTGGAAGGACATATTTCAGAAAGACAGACTGTATTGATCTGGAGCTCATCAGATTTCTTGAGATAGCTTTCTTGAGGAAAACAATTTGGCAATGTTTAGTTATGAGAAAGAGACAGAGAAAAGTCTATATGAGCTAATCGGACTTTCAAATAGCATGAGTCCGAGAGATGAGTTAGACTTCTAGTTGCCTTAAGTTTTCAGCCAGTTCCTGAATTTGTTGAAACTCACAAAAGCAACCAATGTTCCCTCTTTTCTTTCTCTCCCTTTTCTATTCAACACCAACAAGGAAACAACCAACACTCAACCCAGTCCTATAAAATATCCTAAGGTGTTTGGTATCCATAAAATGCTATGGGCAAGTTTTGGAGACTCAAACACTAAGTCATATGATACTTATCTACTTTAAAAGAATGAAGAACAAGTCACTTCTAAAAAACTGAACCTGTGGTTCTCTAGAGTTGTTAGGTCTTCAAAGCTCATGCTTAGACCATAAGTTGTTCCCTCTAGCTATAGACAGTGATGTAATCATACAGGGAGACAGATATTTGAAGATCTGGTAAATTAAGCTTCTCCTTGGTGGTATAAAGGCTGTATACAATATGAGCAGACAAAGCATGTCCTATTACCCCAATACCATTCATTCTTGGGTTGAAATATCTGTGTCTATCTCAACTCTTTTCTTCTTTTTCTTAAGTTTACATCCCTCAAGAACAAATTCCTGGCTTTCTGCCCAATAATATGCAGAAGTCTTGTGGTTCCTAAAACAAAACTGACATACAGAAAATGTAGTTCCTAACGGTATTGCTCTTGGTAGATACACCAATTTGCTTTCATTACATAGATTAGCGTGCTCACAGAGATGAATATAGATGTTTCTACGATTCATGTATGTATACATTGAAGATTAAAGGGAAAAGTAATCACGTTCAATGTGAATTGTAAAAATAATATTAACATACACTATATTGTGTACATGTAGCATCATATGCATGATTTATGTACACACATATGTAAATGAGTATGAGTATGCACCCGATAGTTCATCAGTAAGCATAACCTTATATTGTAAAGATACACAAAGCCAGGAGTACATGTCTGTATTCCCAGTGGTTTTAATAATTGGGAGTCAGATATGGTACTCTCCTTACTCTTTCACAATTGCGTTAAAGAGCAGTGTTACCAGGAGAAAAGCAGTGAATACTGAGTGGAGCACAATAGAAAGAGATGGAAAATAGATACAAGAAGCTAGGTCTCAAGGGGCAGTATTTTCTATTTGCTGGGCTACAGACTCACAGCTGATAATGCAAGTTGTAATTAATATAAAAGCAGGAGACAATATGGGAAAAGCTTGTAGTCACAGGGCCACAGGAGATCACTCTGCTGCTATCCACTGTTTCTCATTTACACACACAGTCTTCCCGAGGAAACACAATTTTGCCAGTGTTTTCTCCCTTGAAAGTTAAAAAAAAATTGATTTAGCACGATCGTTGAATTTTGCTAAATCTAGAAAAGAGCGTGGAGAGGACATGAGTCTCTAGGCAGATGAAGCAAATCTGATGTGCTTGTCTTTTGCCGATGTTGCAAATCTGTTGAAAACTTTAAGCATTTTAAACTATTAAAACATTACTGTGGAAAAGATGTTCTCAGGTATGTTTGCTTTCACATAATACTAATTAAGTCCTAGAAATCCCCTTGTCTAAACTATTTAACACTTCTCATCTCTCATTTATTTCTAGGGGACAATGGGTCAAAAAGTCCAAAGTTTTTTGGGTAAATGAAAAACTGAAAACGTAAAATGTGTCATCCTTGCGTAGAAAAAAGAAACTGATATGTCTATACCACAGGACCTCTCTAAGATATTTAAAAATTCCTCTTACACATAAGTATAAATGTAGTTCTTTGGGAGGCAAAAACTTTTCTTAATAACAAATGTTAAGAAGCATTTTTTTCCTGTAGGCTCCATAGTTATGCCATAATATATTACATCAAACCACAAATTTTATGTGCCTTTGAAAAATAGAATAAAATTATTCAGTATATAGATTTTCAAGGTCTACTTGGTAAACAGCAATAGTAAACATATGGGAAGATATTTCCAATAAGCAAATGGAGCATGGAAAACTCTGATTTAACTTGATATATCTGTTTATAATAAAAGGCAAGGAGGCAGAATAGCAAAACAAAGTTGAACTTCGAACAAATTTTCTGTGAGCTGATGTCTTTTGTTCCTCTTGGCATTACAGAAATATAAGGAGGGAAAAAATAATTAAGATTAACACTGGAGACTTCATATCTTGAAGTGTTTGTTTCCACAAAGTATTGGCAAACATTCTCTGCCAAGTTAAAAAAAAAAAAAAAAAGATTGAAAATTTCCCTCTCTCATAACTCTGAGTTCTAGAAAGAATATTGGAGACTTCCAAAATGTGAAATTTTTCTTAAGACTATAAGTAGTTCTTGGGTCTTCTCTCATTTGTTTATCTCCATTCTAAATCAAACTTTAGAAGAAATAAATGAGGCATTCTCAAAAAGCTCCCAACTAGCACAAAGTCAGGATAATCTGTGAATGACTTCCATTTCAAAGAAATATTCCATCAAGGGATAGAGGACGTGTATTATGCTATGTATTAGATAGTGCTTTCTCTTTTTTTACCTTTCACAGAATAATCAGTTGAATAAAAGGACAAAATGAACTAATAAAAACCAGTATTTAAACAATGTCCAACTAGCTGTTGTCAAGTGAAACTTTGTCTTAGGTCATCTGATCACAATTATATTTTTAAAAAGCCCTCAACCTCATAACCTTTAATGAGTTAAATAGTGTAATTATACTTGACAGGAAATTGACATGAAAGCTATTGACTATCAGATCTTTAAGTGTCCTCCCTCAACTCCCTAAACATAGACTGAGGCATTCCCCCATGTGTTGGCCCATAGGTGGGACACTACTGAAGTTCTCCTAAACTGACTACAATACCTTATCAAATCTAATTTACATTGGAACCTAAGATAATGTTTGGTAAGTGAAAATGTTAGCATCATTTTTCATCTGAACACATATTCATCTTCCCCTTTGATGTTCAACAAAGCAACAGGATGCCTAAATCATTTTATTCGCTACAGAGTTTTTAGCAGAATTTTATCTCAGGGCCCTTGCTTGTATATACCAGTCCAGATAAAGTTTATATGAACTTTCATCTTGAAAAGAGACTGTTCATGTCTAGATTCATAGCAATTTGAAAAACTTCACAGAAATAACTAAAATTTGCCATGTATTCAGAAATATTTATATAAAGACACTAACATACGATCATCTCAAAATATAAATGCTAACATGAATTATGATATTAATATTTAAATAAAATTGGTAATCAATTAAGGCACTTGTGGCTAACTGATTGGATGTATTATCTCTTATGTATCAAAATATAGTGGCTTTTACCTATTAATTTTGAAAAGTATATACAACTACACTAATATCAAACAAGCTCTGAACTTGGCTCAGGGAAGAAATCACTATCTTTCATTTGTCAACAGGGAAAAGCTACGTGCAAAATAAAATGAAAATATCTTCAGGTTTTCTGAAATATTACAGACTGAAAAAAGTCATAGGTATTCAATAGTAAAGAGAGTTTTCAAGTAGGATCTATTTTTTAAAAATTGATTTTTTGACATGTTTATTGTAAATATGATAAATATGAATGAGTGGGAAAATTGACATGAAATGCAGCTGGAGTCCAGTTCTTTTTTTCTTTTTCCTTTATCTTTTCTCCCCTAATGTTCCAGTTTAGCCAGAGTGTGACTATAACTGCCTGTTTCCTACCTGCGGCTAGTACCTTTGAACACTTAAAAAAATAATTACAGTGTTAAAAATGCAAATGATAATTATGTGTTATTATATTTACTAAACATAATGGAGTGATAACCAAAGTTGTGTATTTCCAGTGACGTGAATGGATACTATTTGATTTCCAAATTTCCTTGTCCCTTTATACTTATTATGCTAGTTTTCAATAAGAAAATTCAATATATTCATTACCGCAAGGAAATCTATGAGTGACTGGTTTCAAGGCACCTACATTACTTCTGCAGAGACAAGTTTTTATATAAAATTATGGCAGTCAGGCAGTTTACCATGGTAGCAGCGGACTTCACAAAAGGGCATCCCCAACATCTAAAAACCACTCTTGAAAGTCACCCAGTATCACCGGTTTTTCGTATATTTCTTTCATTTTTTGGATTCATTTCTATTTTAATGCCTGGTAACAGGAATACTTTTGAAAGCAGTATTAGTACCTGATATTCTTCTGCTGCCCCCTCTTCCTACACCTCCCACAACACGCAGACACACACTCATGTACTTCTTCACGCACGTGCTCACGCACACACAAGCACACAGCATAGCTGTATAACACTTGATAAGATAGAGGTGTATGTGTTTTGGGGGTGTCAAACAGCTGTCACAAACTGTCACCTCCACAAGAGAAACCTTGGCACACAACAAATTAAACTACATTTCTTTTTAGCTGTCATTATTCATAGCCAATAAGTCGAAATGCTCTCAGAATTTCATGTGCAAATAAAACCACGAGGAAGCTCAATGGATCAGAACTGTGGACCAACAGATAAAACAGGGAACACAACACGCTGTCTCTGCCCTTCTGAAGTGACTCCTCATCACCCCAGCACCAACTTTCACCAAATAAGATCCAGCCTGGGGCTATGTATTAAATATGTATATCAAAGCAAATGAAAAAAAATAAACCTGGAGGTTTAAATTGGACGTATTTGCATGCTGAATTTTCTGACTGGTGTTACTTTTCAGGTACTATCTCGTGAAGGTGTTTCTTGTGCTGGGGATGGGTGGGGAAAGGAGAAAGGCCTGGAGAAGGAGGGGAAGTCAGAACTGTGAAAGTAAATATTTGCCCCTAGTCAGGGTAGGGGAGAAGGAAAGCCCCAGAAAGTAGTACAATAAATGTACAGGTTGTGTAAAACTACTCTCCAAACAGAGAAAGTGCAGGTTTCAGAGAATCTAGAAATGGTTGCTTACCCCTATCACCCCAAATGCTAAGTCAAGTCAAGGAGCATTGAGCAAAGTATCATGGTGTGATGCATTGTTTCATTCCCATGTGGGATGGGGTGATGGTGGCTCAGATTGTTTCATTTCCAAACAAATAATGAGATGGGGAGCGTAAAGTTATAGTTTACTTCTTAGAGAATGAGGTGACAAATGGTAATGGATTCGAGATAAATCAGTTGTCATGTTTGCTTTCATTTGTGTCTGTTTTTTTTGGGGGGGGGGGGGAGAGTGACAACACCACAGCTAATAAGCAGAATTCTTTTTTTCGCCAAGATGTTTGCTAAATCATTAAAAATAGTAACCTCCAAACTAGTCCCTTCATAGTGGCATATTAATTTAAATATTAAATATTATAATAGAATCTCCAAGAATGACTTAAGTATTTCTCAACAGTTGAAATCCTAAACAGGCTAGTCCATTTAATCTCTTTAATATTAACAAAAGCATGTTCCATTTCTCCATGACCTCTTGAAAAAACTGTTGCCAGAACCTGTACTATAAAGCCAACAAGTTGGGATCCCTTTAAAAGAAGTAAGAAGAGATTCATATAGCACAAGACCAATACCCTTCCCAGTTCTGCAGTGGATGCAAATAAGTCTCCATCTCCATTGCTCTAATAATACACATGCATATGGATTTTGGGTCATGAAACATTAAAAACAAACAAACACATTTTGGAAGCGAGTGTCATGCCTCATAGATTACATCCACAAATCACATAGCAGATCAGCAAATAAATTTTCAGGCACTGTTGTAACCCATTTTATTTCACTTAATATACTCAAAATGCAAAATTGGTCCCTAAGAGCCTCCTTCAACCCCCCCCCCCCCCCCATATCAAAAGAAGAAATAGATCAGGAAGCTTTCCACCCTAGTGCATTTGTCTCAGAATTTATGCATCTCAGCATCTCAGGTAGAGATTTAAAAAAAAATCTCATTTTCATTCTTACCTCCCCTCTAGTATAAAGGTTAGACACTAGATTTCACATAAATGTATGTACACACATATGTAAGTGTGTGATTCATATATATGAATTCATATATATAAAATTCATATTCAATTGAATTTTAAAATTCTTTTTTTTCAAAAAGGGATATTGATGGAAAGGGCAACTGCAGAAGATTCACTCTCCTTGGATTCAAATCTCCTTAATATTAATAATAGGGATGGGAGAGAATGAGGGAAGAGGCAAACTATCTTCCTATTTCAGGGCTTAAGTTCACACTAAGTGTCAAATTAATATTTCAGCCACTAGGTTATTAGACTGTATCATTTAGGTTATGAGTTCAATTGAATCTAATCAGTGTAAACCCCATTTCCCCACCCCCAAGGCTAGGTTCCTATAAATAAACTGTAGCTCACACCCACTCTTTTTTAACCTAGCCACTCTTTCCTTCACTACCAGCTGCAATCACTCTTCTTATTGCTTTTTCAAATTTCCAGTCTCACTACATATGTTTTTTAAAGCATCAGATTCACTAGATCTGTTCCAAAATAGAAGGAAAAAAACCAGAGAATAGAAAGCAACCTCCTTCCCTTGCCTGACAAACACAAGTGCTTCTTTACTATACCCACTCTACTTCTTCACCAACTGTTAAAGTGTTAAAATCAACCACTAACCTATGGTTACCCAATCATAATTCTCTCCAGCTTTCTGTAATACATTGCTAATAATTGGTTCATCAAGGTTACTGTCTTTTATTATGAAGATGCTTCAGGGATTTGGCAATAAGTCCATATTCTGACAATAAGTTGTTTTAGAGCAAAAGCACTGAAAACTCTTTTTCAGGGAGCCCCTCCCTTACCGCCCCCCTCCCAATGTAAAATGCCAATAATTCTCAACTCTGTCATCTGTATGGGAGAAGAAAAAAAATCAGCACTCCCTTTCCTCCTAAAAGAATTCTTTTTGCCCGCCATCCCTTCCCCCCCAATTCTCTTCACATCCTCCCCAGCTTTCTCGCCTCTATTTTCTTCCTCTCCTGCATAGATTATAGGGTTGGTAAGGCAGAAAAGGCACCGGCCACCACATCAAACAAACAATTTGCTAACACTACAAGTCGCCCAGATCCAGGAAACTTGACAAATTATCATCGCAAATCACTCTGCTACCTCTACAAACAGCCTATCTAGGGCAGTGCAGAAAGTAAGGAAGAAGAAAGAGAATCAAGAAAGAAAGAAACAAAAACAAACAAAAACACTTCCAATAAAATCCCAAAGCAGCAAAATCCTTGTGCTTACACAAAAGCATGCTCATTTTCTTTTAAAAAGGTTGGGGGAAAGGGAGATGTGGACTTTACAGCAGGTAATATATACAAGTCACCTACGGGCCTTTTCAAATATCACAGTGTCAAAGAGTTCCACAAGACTTACATGGTCAGCTAGATTTGTGGAAGATCCTGAGAGTTCTTCATGGTCAGATTTGGAGCTGCCGTCCCTCTCATCAATAACTAAGTCAATGGGCATTTTCCCTTTCAAACAGCTAATGTACCGGTGGCAAAAGTTATCGCACAGCTCATGGACCTTGGGGAAAAAAAGGAGGGTCATTATAAGTTGTTTTTTTTTTTTAATGACTGTTGTTGCTTTATTCAGTTGTATATATGTTTTTAAGAAGAAATATATACAAAGTTATGTTTAGAAAGAACAACAATGTGAAGTATCCCAGGAGTAACCGTAATTAAGTGATATAATAGTCAAAGTCGAGGAAACAATAGAGAAATTGTTGCAGCATATATTATTCTCCAGAGACTATCCCAAAACAACAAGTTATCACACAAAAGAAAGAAAAAGAAATAGAAATACTAGGTTCAAACTGGGGTTTTAAAAGAGGTAAATCCCATTAGACAACATCAAAATATTAAAAACACCGGACCTAATTAAAAGATCTCTCTAGAGAATTTTTAACTCAGCAAAGTACTGCTTGTAACTTTCTAGCAGAGTAGTTTGAATTGGGATCAAAATATACAGATTATAAAATACCTATGGATAGGTAATTCTGTACATGAATCTATATGTATTTCCTGGTTAGGAAATGGGCTGGGTTTAATGCAGAAACTGAAAGACTGAGTGTCTGGTTAAACCAATGGTTTACTGCATTTCAAAATAATCTCATGTTTGGGGGGTGGAGTGGGAGGGGAGATGTCTTAGGGAGGAATAATTAAAAATACATTTACAAAATTATGTTTTCCACCTCTCTTATGTTCTAGGCTACCAAATAAAGGAGCTGGCTAAAGGACAGTTTGAAGAAAAGGCCTCGGCAGACTGGCATGGTTTGGGCGCAGTCCCTATTATCTTCTTGCATTGACTACAATATATCAACCCTGAGAGAGATTCCCCTGGGGCCCAATCTCTCTGGCCAATGTCTCTAAAAAATCAAAGCTCAACTACAGGGTGGAATTGGAAATGACAAGGTAGACTGTGATATTTCCACCCTCTTCTTGCTTACCTTTTCTAACTCCAGAAGATGAAACCTTAGTACTTGAATTGCTTGTATCATCTGAAAGAAAGTTTTTAAATTGGAGTCAGGTAGATGACAGTGAATGGGGTGGTGGTGGTTAAGGAAATTGGTTGGACTAGGATGAAGGGATGGTCCCTAAGAGCCTGGAGGAAGTCTGGGCAGAGCCCAAATGGACAAGAAAAATGGTTGGAGAGGACCCCATTGCTATGAATTTTCACTAGCTCACCAGTCAGGCTTCATTCAGCCACGCAGATCAACCTGAACCTAAGCTAGGTACTTAATTTTTTTCTCATATTCATTCTGCTGTCCCTACTGGCAAGCAGGATTTCACTGAGGCCTTCCGGGTGTCAATATCCTTTCCCTTTTTCTGCCCTACACTCTCATCTATCCCCTCACCCTCCCACCCCCAGCACGCACACATACACACAAACAAAACACCCAGCCTAGAGCGGGCTTTTGGGGCTGGAACACTAAAACAATTTCGGCCCCCCAGATAAAGAAGGAAGTGCTCTAGATGAATGGGGAGCTAACATCTTTGAAAGAACATTTCAGTACTTTTAATATTGAAATCGTCCAAATTAGCAAAAGAATTGCAGTGAAAACTGACCAGCGAGGGGCTCCCCCTTCCCCCGCCCCCGGAGCTCCACTCCGCTCTGCAGTTACTTCCTAGGCTTTAGCAGACCGTGGCTCTGCAAGCGGCCTTTGCCATACAAAGGAAGTAGCTCCACTTCTCCCGGGTTCGCTCGGAAAGTGAAGCCAGTTGGATTCCGCTCTTAATCGTCCAGTTTGCTCCCTCTCCCTCCAAACCACCCCTTCCCGGTTTCTGGCTCCTAGCCTTGTTCCCTCTTCCCTCTGGTCCCTTCCCCACGATCTCCAAGGCCGGCATTCTTAACAGGATAACTTTTTTTATTTTCTTTTACATTTTTTAATGACCTCGTGCCCTCCAGTATCCTAAGGGCAGTTTATTGGGAATGTCAGAAGCTACCTAAGGATCTCCGGGCTGGGGAAGTGAAGGAGTTTGCCGTGGGAGACAGGAAAACAGAAAACTGTGAGCCTTACCAAATTGTCCAACTCTGGATTCGAGGAAAAAAGGGGTTTTTCAGCGCGAACCTACAAGAAGCAGGAAAATAAGCATAAATTCCGGCTCCCTTTTATACCATGGTAACCGAATGAATTGGGGGTTTGCTTGTAAGGATGAGTAAAGGTGAATAAGGGTAAGGAACAGAGAAGAGGAAAGGATAGAACATGAGAAACAAACCAGGACATCAAACGAGTAAGGGTAAGATGGGCAAAAATTGTCTGGCCCAGATGCCATTGGAGGGGAGCAGGAACCCCCAGTCTAGAACCTAGGCCTGAGGCCATTTTTTGCTCACTTTCTCTGTCTTTTCATCCCGTTCGGATTTTGTTCTCTCATCCCTCTACCTTTCCTGGATTGTCCTGGGTAGAGGCACTTCCCCTTTCTCAGTCAATGGGCTGCTGACACCCCCTTACCCCAATTCTTGATTAAGTAGCTATTAGTAAGGAAGGGAGCCAGTCGCCAGATGAGAAGTAGGTCAACTTTAATTCAAGGGTCGAGCCCTACTATTCCTCGCTGGGGGGAAAAACAAACACCCACATTTATCTCGAGTTCCAATTTGCCTCCAGGCTCTGGGATGGGGAGGAGGGAGAGGGGAATGGCAAAGAGGAGGGGAGGTAGGGGCCAGATTGAGTTTCTGTCTTTTTCTCCCTTTTTCAGTCCTCCTTAAAAGTAAAGCTCATAGGAAGGGAGGGTGCAAAAGTGTCAGGGCCATAGCGGGAGGGGCAAGGAGTAGGTCAAGATTGTTTAGACCTGTTTGGCGAAGACTGCGATGTCCTCGTTGAAGGAGTCGGAGGAGCAGACGTCTCCGCCGGCCACTCCGGGTTCCCGGGGAGTGCAGGTCGCCAGCTCGCACTTCTCAAAGACCAGAGCTAACAGAGGAAACAACGGGTGCCTAACGGGTAGCACCACACAAAGACACACACACAGAGAGATGGGGGTGCAAGGGGGAAGGAGGAAGAACTGTAATCAACAAGTTTTGAGGGGGTTTCATATACAAACACTCATTGCACTGCACAGCCCTAAAGTGTCGTCAGTGAGCTGGGCCAATGCCGATAGTAGAAAGGGGGTGGGGGGAAAAGCTGAGTCCCTAGCCACTTCCACTGGCTTAAACTCCTACAATCTAGTGTCAGAAAAGTCCTGCGGACACATTGCCCGAAATAAAAATAGCTGCAGCTTGAAAAACCCATCCAACAAGCAGGGACCTCACATTAACAGTGGTGTTGGGCTGATCCAGGTCCATTCGCGTATACCAGAGAAAGCCTAAACTCTTGACCACTGTGATATTGTACCTTAAAAGGGAAAGACTGTCGAACCAGTAACTGTTTAAAGGGCCTGTTTTCATGGGATACCAAAGAAGACACGAAGCTACCCATAGACACACGGACTTCGAGGAAGTATTTTCCCCCAATTGTTTGCTGTTTAGTTAAAATAACGAGACAAGGTAATAATTATATTGGCAAAAAAAAAACAAAACCCACCAAAAACAAACAAACAAAAAAAACACGGAAAGAGCCCCACTCACAGAAATATTTTACCCTGGATTTATAGCAGACAAAAATGGTCTTGTATTAACTTTGCAAGAGGGTATTTGTTCTTTGTGCTTCTTAAAGCCTAACTCCGTTTTCTCACTGGGATGCTGGTCGCCCCTTTCTGTAGGGTAAGTTGGTGTTTACCAACTGCCCCCCTGATTCCTCCCCCATCCCAACTCTTTCCCCTACTTACGTTCAGCCCAAGAGGCAGTGTATAGCTGCTATACTTCAGCTGGAGTGCACCCCACCCCTTCCCCCACATCCCTCTCAAGTCTCAGAAATAGCAATTTAAAGAAATCTCAATACATCTCACAAGAACACCTTTTGGCAAAGCAACACCCCTGGCCCTTTAACTTCATAGTCCGAGTTCAGTAGTGTGACCCTTTTATTTGCAGAGAACTAAGGTAGTGGATCTAGGTTTCCTGGCCAAGTGGAGCTACCCGTCTCCTCGCTCCAGTAGAATTTAGTGACTCCCAGAGCCTCCGTAGGAAACAGGAAAAAAGAAAAAAAAAGTTTTGCCTTATTTGCAGGAAACTTTCCCCTTTTCCTTGGCCCCTCTCTGGTTAGGGTCCATCCAAAAGACCAGAAAGTTAACCTTTCAGCAGGAGAGTTATACATTAAGAGGAGTCTCCCTCAAATTTCTAGAGTTTAAAACACGCAAAAAACCTAGAGATAAAAATCACAAGGGGAGGGAGGGGGGAAGAGTTCTTGGTGACTGGGATTCTGTGTAGGGAGAAAGATAATTGTACCTAATTCACTGAACACGTTCACCTTCTCTTTTCCATTCCATGAGAAAAGGATTACCATCTCTTGCCTTCTCCATTCCTAGCTCAAGTTCCCCACCCAAATACAAACAGCACCCCCCAAAAGCCATTGAGCAAACTTGGCCCAGGAGGTAGGGTTTACCCATAGATTGCGTCCTTGTCCCGCTTCAGGGCGTCATTGACAGCGGATCCCATGCTGGCGGGCATGACATTGGGGTGCGGGGCGTGGGCTCCGTAGTGCTGAGTGGCGTGGAGCGGCGGCCCGTGGTTCAGGTGGTGAACCGGGGGGATCGGCCGTGGAGCGTGAGGGTCTCCGTACATGGAAGCCGGCACCCCTACTCCGTCCATCCCGCCGTAATGGGGAAGCTCATCGTACTGTCAAAACGGGTCAGGAAAGGGGAAGGAAGAAGATTGAGAAGGCAGAGAGAGAGAGGAAAAAGAGAGAGAGGAAGAGAGAGAGAGAGAGAGAGAGAGAGAGAGAGAGAGAGAGAGAGAGAGAGAGAGAGAGAGAGAGAGAGAGAGAGAGATTAAAAAAAAAAAAACAGACCACAAAGTCAGAAGAGAGTGAAGTACCGAAACGAGTTAGCCAGACAGAAACAAAAACAGTCAAAACAAGAGACTTGAAAGTTGTAAATACGTGTATGTATAATATATGTGTGTTCAAAAACTCCAAACCAAGAGAAGAGAAAGGGGGCTAGGAGGTTAAGGTCTGGGGAGCAAGGCGGAGGCTCCTCTTCGGCCAGAGAAAGGAAAAGAGATAAAAAGGAAACAAGGGAAAACTGCAGTTGCTCTGAATAGGGAAGCCCTTAAGCCCACCCCTAACCCCCCTTTCCTTCCATCCAAAGGATTCAATAAATCAAAAGCCGAAATGAAACAAAATAAAGGAAAGAAAACGTTAAGAACAACAACGAGGAAGACCACAACCAGTCCCTCCCCGGGGGCAAGGGCCAAAGAGGGGTTGGAGGGAATAACGTGAAAGTTACCAGAAACATTATATAGCAGCGGATTCCCTGCGTCCTTGTCAAATTCAGAGACAAAACAAGCAGCAAAATATTGTCTAGGCAGCAGCTCCCCTCTGCAGCCCGTGCTACTGAGCAGCGGCGGCGGCTGCGGCGAGCAGCAGCAGCAGGAGAAACAGGGGAATCGCGCTGCTGGGGTACAAGCTGGAGCGAGGAAAAGCATGGAACAATTGCACACACAACACACACGCTCACACTCGCCCTTTCGCCCGCTCACACACCCGCTCTAAACACGCGCGCCCAGACACGCACACACGCGCGCGCACTCACACACAGGCACAAGAGGGAAAAGAAGCCGATTGGAGAATTTTGCTGCTATTTTTTTTTTTTTAAATACTGGCCGCCATCATCAAGCAGCAGCAGCAGCTCTGTAGAGGAGGCATCGGACAGGCCCCCTTTTAGGAGAGGATTTATATCTAGGTAAGTGTTGGAGATTTAAACCTACCCTTTGCGCCATCAGTCTGCGCTCCAATAAACTCCTGGATGTGTCGTATATTTAATATCCCAGTCCGGTTAAGAAAAGTGATTTAGGCTGAAGATTCCTTGGGTTTTCCCCCCAAACCAAGGAGATTTCTCCTGATTCTCCAATAAAAAAAAAAAAAAGCCCAGGCAAAACAACGAAGAGTTTTTTTTTTTCCTGTGATATTTCTTCTTTTTCTTTTTTTCTCGTCTTCTTCCTCCTCTCGTCCACCTCCTCCTCCTCCTCCTCCTCCCCCTCCTCCTCTCTTCTTTTCCCCCTTTTCTCCGCCTCTTCCCTTCTGTTGGCAACAACAACAAAACCAAAAAAAAAAAAAAAAAGAAAAAAAGAAAAGAAAAAAAGAATAAAAAGAAGACGAAAAAAAATTTGTCAAGCCCCCGAACTGAAGGTTACGATCGGCCCGTCAGCAGCCCACATGTAACCAAACTGTCGTGTCTCATGGCTTTTTGCCACTCCAGCTGTCAATCAAAGCCAGGGAATGTCAAGGTAGTGAATGAATGATGGTTGATGATGATGAAGAGGAGAGGAGGAATCTTTTCAGACCCCGTTTTTTTTTCTTCCAGTCAAAACTCCTCGAGGGATTTCTGCTTCTCTTTTATTGGTGGTTTTAAAAAAAAAATTCCCTTTTTCCCCCCCCGAATGCCTATGTTTATGATCCTTTCTCTTTAGAGTACTGTGCAGGGAAGGCAGGGGAAAAAAAGAAAAAGAAGAAAAATGAATAGTTTGCAAAAACTGGACTTCCTCCCCCTCTCTCTTTCCTGGTAGATATTCTCTCTCTCTCTCTCTCTCTCTCTCTACTCTCTCTCTCGTCTCTCTCTCTCTCTCTCTCTCTCTCTCTCTCTCTCTCTCCCTCTCTCTCTCTGTCTCTCTCTCTCTCTCTGTCTCTCTCTCTTTCTCTCGATCGCTCGTTCGCTCGCTCGCGCTCTCTCGCTCTCTTTCTCTCTGTGAGATGAGTGAGTGTCAGTAAGTGTTGGCAGGTTGGCTGCTGCCTGGCTTATAGAAGAGACTCAGTTTTGCAGCGCTGATCGGCGGGAGAATAAAATGACGGAACCCGAAGTCGTGGTGGCCATAGCCAGTCCTACAACAGAGACATACAGGGAGAGGGGAGAGGGAGAGAGGAGAGAGGAGACTAAAGCCTATGATATGCAGAGTATGCAATCAGCACTGCTTCAACTCCACATGGGGAGGAGGAGGAGGGAGGAGGGGAGGTGGGGGTGGGTGGGGTGGGTGGGAGAGCCACACAACAGATCATACCCATAGCAAATCAGCGTTCTTTTTCATACAGGGGGAGAGAGAGGGAGACTGTGCAGGAGAGGGGGAGAGGAAGAGGAGTGTGTATGTATGCATGGGAGAGGAAAACTGCAGAAAGCCAGAAAGTACGGTACAATCTTAGATGTGTTTTGATTTTTAAACTTAATTTTAGCTTAGTTTTTTTTTACCAATCATGAATATCTTCTGCCTGCATTGCTTTAGCGTACGCTTTACGTGGTTTTCCTCTTTTTTTTTAATTTAAATTTCTATTTTTCCCAGCCCTCTGCCTTCAGAAGCATCGAATGTTTTTTTTCGAAAATCCAGGGGGCATCATTTAAAGACAAACCTTGATCGTTTTTAGGAAACGAACTCGATTTTAACCGAGTGCGGCTTTTCTGCCACAATATTATTTTCTACAGAGCTGCTTTTTCCCCCCTTGTGGATTCATTACCTTCTTAAATATTAATTTTCCAGGACAAGAGGACAACATTAAGCTCAAACTGTACTCGCATCGAGCTCCATTAAAGGTGTCGCTGAGGTCCACCACTTTGTGCTGTTTGGTAGCCCGCGGGGGAAGGTGGTAGGAGCGAGAGAAGACCTTTTAGTTTCTGATGTAGAGGTTGCCAGTCTTAAAAAGGATTTGTGAGTGTGTATGCGCGCTCGCGTCCGTGTGTGTGTGTGTGCGCGCGCGCGCGCGCGTGTTACTAACAAAGTCGAGTTCACTTTGAGTAGTAAAAAGCGCCGGTGAGATGCAGATCTGATTTGCATGTGCCCTTTTTTGAGCCTTTCAACTCCAGAAGAGGGTGGAAAAAAAAACGAGAGGAAGACAGAAGAAGTGAAATGTATGTTTCTGGAGCTCACTCCCTATCTTTGTTGTGGTCCTACAATATATGCTAAAGTATTAACTCGGTAATGCTTTATAATAGTAATGCTAATTAGGTTGGGGTGATTTAGCACATTAAGGAGGCTGTGCACCCCCTTGAGCACCAAATGAACTTTTCCAAAGAGGAAAAGTTAAAAAAATCCCACACCGTTTGTGTGGAAACTAATTTTGGTCTTTTCTTGCCCAATCATTTTACTGAAGCTAAAACAAGCCTTACCTCAGAACAGTCAATTACTAGAGGTCCCCAGGATCATCAATCATAGGGAAGGCTTGAAGTTTAGGGGAGGAGCGATGGTCAAACTATCGATTGCTGAGTTTGGTGTGCCCCCCCCCCCCTTTCCCTCTCTTTCTTTGGACCCCTCCCCCCTTTCTAAGGATCTCTTTCTCTCTCTCATTCTTTCTCTAACTCTCTCTCTTTCTCCCTCGTTCACGGTCCTCTGAACATAAAATCTAAAAACAGACTATCCTTGAACACTGGAGTCCCTCCCCAACTTTGAACCGAGTTCCGAAAGTGGTCTCATCTCCATACTCGGCTTTGAACCCCACATCCCCCAAAGAGGAGTGGGATAGACGTTGAAGATTTTTTTTTTTTTTTTTGGTGGGATAAAGAGGAAAGGCTTTATTAAAAAAAAAAATCCTTGCCATTTTTTCTCTTTATTTTAAGATTCTGGAAAACTTAAAATAGCTTTAGATTTCAATCCTAACATGAATCAAAGCCGAGTCAGAGAAATTTGGCCCTATTTTAATAGGGCTGGGAATGAGCTCCAGAGGTCAATAAAGCCCTCCAAACAATGATGAATGATTGAGAGTACCTGTGATGATGATAGTGATTACTGAAGCAATTAAACAGTTTGATTAAATGAGCCATCATAACAATGATGTCTGCGGGAAATCAGCCCTCACATATAAAGAAGATAGTGTGTAGAAGGGCTGACATAACGCCAGTGGGCAATCCGAGGCTTTCAGATAGCTAGAGTACTGTGGAAACGGAGGTGTTTTCCAATGCTCCTGAGGGAAAAGGGGGTGATTAGAAAGGGGAAAAGGCACGCAAATACTTTATGGCATTGCTGTACCCTGCTTATAACTATAAGAACCCATTTAATAATGAAGAGCAAAAGTGAAGGTTGAGGTTTTCTTCTTCTTCTTCTTCTTCTTCTTCTTCTTCTTCTTCTTCTTCTTCTTCTTTTCCTTCTCCTTTTCCTTTTTTTTTTCTCTAGAAGATCTCCAAGATTAAGAGCAGTAGTTCTCTGTTGCTTCTGACTTTACCACGGACTTGAAAGAAGAGGTGAGTGAGGTTTTTGGCTTTGTTTTTTTCATCCCTAGTTTTCTAGACTTGTCTTTTTAAGTCGTGGTTAAGCAAATTAAGTTTCCTTGGAGAGGGGGAAGGCGGGGTGCAGAAGGGACGAAAAGAGAAAAAGATCTAACCTGATCTTCCTGTGCAATATTTTCTGTTTTGTAGTACAATTCAGTAACACAGTTCACGATATTCATGGCTATGAATTCTTTGGTCAGTTTTTTCTGCTGCACCGAGACCGACTGAGTAGTTTATGCAAATCCCTTCGCACTTTTCCAACTGTGCTTATTAGCAGTAATGAGTAATAGTTGTTGTTCATATTATTATTATCTTTGCTTAAAATGTCGTCATGAGTGCAGGCCAATTATATGATTTTTTTTTTAAATCTCCTAAATTTCCTTAAGTGTTTCTTTCACAAAAGCCCAAATTCACATAAAACCTTTGCACGACAGGACTTAACTGTTCATAGATTCTGATTCTCTCTCTCTCTCTCTCTCTCTCTCTCTCTCTCTCTCTCTCTCTCTCTCTCTCTCTCTCTCTCCTCCTGTCTCCTTTCTTTGTTTTCTTTTTGTTTAATTGTAGTATGAAATGTGTAAGAACCCCTTCAGACTTTCTTTATTAAGAAAAGCTTCACTTCCATTCAAAAATGCACCTTACATGGTAATACATCTGAGTAAAGGAGATTCAGTCTACTTGAAGTTTCCTATATTTTAGTACCGCTGTTAAGTTAATTATAGGTTGGTTGTCCACTGATAATCGTTTACTTTCACCGAAGAGGGGAACTTTTAACCCCAATTTATTTACATGGGAGAAGGTGCTCAGTGACTAAAAATAGTTTCACCGTCCACTCTGCTTAATAGTCTGGGAATGCTTTCGCTTTTTCATCAGTGTTTTGAACAATTCAAAAGGGTAGAACAAAGCCTATAAGGGTTTGGGGGGGGGGGGCAAAAATGTAAATAAGATCTGGTCAAAGAAATAATATTGTTCCTTCTGAAGATGTGTTTAGGGAAGAATTAGGGAACTGATGTTACAAAAGTGCAAACGTATTTAGAAACACCATCCAGCATGGTAAGGTGACCATTTAGCAGAATAAAGTGAAATTTCATGTCATTGAGGATTTTTGATTCTCTCCGATGTGTATCCTGTGCAATGAATGCTACATTTTCTCCGTATAGAATTCCAATAGATTGAATGCAAGTTCAGATGAAGGGTTGGAAATGCTACAGTGTAATTCTTCGTGTAGCTTTCAATTTAGTGAACTCAAATGACCAATGACTTATTGGCCATACTGATTGGTCCACTGATTGGAATAATCACTTATTCCTGATATTCCAGACAGAGGAAGGAGCATCTTTTAGTTTAAAATCACTTGTTCTTTATATATATATATATACATATAGTATATATATACATATATATATATGTATATATATATATATATTTGAAAATAAGATTATTTAATCTGACACTTCGTGGCTTTCAGACCCTTGATAATGTTTTGGTCTCCCTAGCCCAACCTAGGTACTCCCACCAAGGATGTGGGAAAGTAGGTATGGCAGACCGAGAGAAGAGACCAAAAAAAGGGGGATAGGTGTCCTGGTAAAGGCAGCACACCTCTGTCAACAGTGAGCTCCTTCTGCTCAGGCTGGAAATGGTTTTAACAGGCGGTAAAATTTCATCTTGCGGTGTGCAAATTGGGGTCATTTTGGGTGTTAGAGCTCTCAGTGTCCGAGAAGGAGCTGTCCAGCTGCATGGGGACTCATTAACAGCGAAAGAGCTGTTT